>NC_057803.1:399727471-399955650 GCF_018294505.1 Triticum aestivum
GCGCGCGAAGCGGTACGAGTGGTGGTGCCCCGAGGCTTTACGCCTTCGACATCACCCCCCCCCCCAATCTGTTTCTATTTAATTCAAATTTCATATTTTTTCCAGAGAGCTTCAAACAGCCAAAACTCTTTAACCATAAGTCCAAATGAATTGGTTCTTTTGCATTGTGTTCTTTGTAAATAAATCTAGCAGCTCACCAAAAATGGGATTTTTCCCTGCTGTCTAGATTTTTCTGGTGAATTTCAGAAGGGTTCTTGATGTTTTCTTTTTGTGTTTATAATTATTTTCAGAGGGTGAGGCTTGTCTTGAGGATCACCAGGAGGCTTGTGAACCTCATTTGCACTAAGGCAAGCCACAGCAACATTTTCATGGTGCTATTACAATATTTGTGATTTTTCTATTTGAATGAATGATTTAATCCATGAATTTAGATAACTATTATGATATTTATATTTTGTAGTTGTTTCGTTAAGTTAATATGCTTGATTTACAGAAAGTTTAAAGATAACTAAGTTGGTAGAGAAACTAAAATTAAAGTTCGCTATGGTAGAGTAATATAGTTATGGATATGAGTAATTATGTGGAGTTATTTTCTTGCTTGAGAAAATGATAAACTTGCTAGAGAAGATTTTGGTTAAAGTTAGGTTTGATCCTAACCAGAGAAGTATCATGAGTTGTTGATGTTTTTGCTTGGTGTGGAGATAGTTTACTCGGTCATTTCAGTTGATATGTGATGCATGTGTTAGTGGTGCATTTCATGGCATATTATGACACCGGTTATTTTCACTTTAAGTTGAACCTGATAATAACTCAACTTGAATATATCGTTGACCGGGTCATGGTGCCACTGAATCAAGTTTTTCCCTGTGCAACCGCATTTGCCTTTATGGGAAGGCCTTTATTCGGTCTGTTGTCATGCCTCTGGCCGGTGCCTCCAACGAGGGAAACTTATGGGCGTGCGGTACCCTGGCCTGGTAAGCAGACATAACCTTGTATGCCTATTGTTGAGATTTTTGGTACCGTGTCCCCGTGTGGGATAGTTTATGTGTTGGCCACGACGGTGGTCGCGTGTCTTTGGTAGACACGGGGCCACCCAGGATTAGCCCACAGGGGAGTGAGTCGGAGTGGCCGGGAGAGTGTCATGGCAATGGAGGGGTTTCGTCGGAACACCGTTGGTCCACCCGAATGGGAGTGCGAGGCCATGGGTTCCGTGGTGTGGGTAGAGTGCGCTACCTCTGCAGAGTGTATTAATCTATCGATAGCCAAGTCCACGGTTATGGACATGCTCAAAAGTAGGTCAAACCATGGGTCAACATTTAATAAATCTGGCACACTAAGTTATGAACTCTGCACTGTTGATGATGGTAGGAAGGCCATCGGGATGGACAAGACCAAGTGTTGGTCATGGTTGTGATCGCCGGAAGGATCATCGTTTTAGATAAAATTTGGGTCGTGGTTGTGATCGCCGGAAGGATCATTGTTTTAGACCAAATTTGGGTCATGGTTGTGATCCCTGGAAAGATCACGAGATATTCATAGTTAAGATTGTGAGGATGGTACGGTTGTGATCCAAGAAGTGATCACCATTCGAAAATAGGATTTTTCTCGCAAGAGCATGATCACAGCATGTTGGTTATATTGTTGCATTATTAATAATTGGTTAATTATCATCATATTGTCTGTCATTATGTTTATGTCTGTTATGAGCTTGCAAGTACATTCAATGTACTGACCTGGCCTGTCATGCCAGATTTCAGGAAAGCATTGTTGGAAAGGAGTGTTGTCCGAGTCTAGATCATGTCCACATTGGTGTCCCTGTGCTATGGAGTTCCGCTACGACGTTGTTCCACTGCCACGTATTTGTTATGATTGAGGCCTTTTAATGTACATATTGTTCAGTCGCACCATGTGTGCCGCTTGGCCTCGCTATCTATTGTAATATAAACTTTGATCCGCTAGCATCAATAAAGCGGTTGTTTTCTGTACCAAGATGTTGTGTGTTGCCAGAAGACATGGTCTCTGGGCTGGCAATGCATGGTAAATCGGTTGCACTGAGCCGGGGTGCCACACTGGACGAGGAAGCGGTAGCTCGCCATGTTTGAATCCTTGGCGTCCCAGTCGCCAGACGACTGCTGGACCACCAAGTCCGAGTCGCCGTAGCACAGGACCCGGCGGATGTCGATCTCCTTGGCGAGTCGGAGCCCGTGGATGAGTGCCTCGTACTCAGCCATGTTGTTGGAGGCAGCAAAGTGGATCTGTAGCGTGTACTTGAGCTTGTCGCCTTTGGGAGAGGTGAGGACGATGCCAGCTCCCAAACCGGTGCGCATCTTCGAGCCATCAAAATGCATCCGCCAATGGGTGGAAACTAGTGCTGGCGGCAGGTACTGGGTCTCGGCCCAGTTGACTAGGAAGTCAGCCAGTGCTTGGGATTTGATGGCGGTGCGGGGTTGGTAGAGGATGGTGTGGGGAGCTAGCTCAATAGCCCACTTCGCCACTCGGCTTGATGCATCTCTGTTGCCTATGATCTTGACAAGGGGGGCGGCGCAGACGACCGTGATGGTGTGCTCCTGGAAGTACTACTTGAGCTTCTTGGCGGCAAAGTACACGCCGTAGCACATCTTCTGGTAGTGGGGGTAGTTCTGCTTGGAGGCGGGCAGCACCTCACTCAGGTAGTAGACGGGCCTCTGGACTGGTTGTGCCTTGCCGTCTTCTGGGCGCTCGACCACGATCACGGTGTTGAGCAGCCAGCTAGTGGTGGCGACGTAGAGGAACATGGGTTCCTTAGAAGCCGGAGCGGCCAGGACAGGCGGCGTGGTCAGCATCAGTTTGAGCTGGACGAAAGCCTTGTCTGCCTGGTCATTCCACTCGAAGAAGGTGGTCTTCTTCATTAGCTAGTACAGGGGGAGGGCCTTCTCGCCCAGCCGACTGATGAACCGGCTGAGAGATGCCAACCACCCAGTGAACTTCTGGACCTCCCGCAGCCGGGTGGGCCTCAGCATCTGTGTAACGCCCTCGATGCGGCTATATCTCCCACGTGTCGAAGCACGACTTAGAGGCATAACCGCATTGAAAGCAATGTTGCAAGCGAGGTAATCTTCACACAACCCATGTAATACATAAGGGAAAGAAATACATAGTTGGCTTACAATCGCCACTTCACACAATACATGAATAAAGCATTACATCATCCAAATACAATCAAGGTCCGACTACGGAACCAAAATAAAAGAAGAACCCCAAATGCGACAAAGGTCCCCGATCGACCCCAACTGGGCTCCACTACTGATCAACTAGAATGAAAACAACACAAAGGACAAAATCTTCATCGAGCTCCTCCTGAGCTTGGTTGCGTCATCTACACGGTCTCATCGGCACCTGCAAACTGGTTTTGGAAGTATCTGTGAGCCACGGGGACTCAGCAATCTCGCACCCTCGCGATCAAGACTATTTAAGCTTATGGGTAAGGTAAAGGTATGAGGTGGAGCTGCAGCAAGCGACTAGCATATATGGTGGCTAACATACGCAAATGAGAGCGAGAAGAGAAAGCAAAGCACGGTCGATAAAAGTATGATCAAGAAGTGATCCTAAAACAACTTACGTCAAGCATAACTCCAACACTGTGTTCACTTCCCGGACTCCGCCAGAAAGAGACCATCACGGTTACACACGCGGTTGAAGTATTTTAATTAAGGTCAATTTCAGGTTTTCTACAACCGGACATTAACAAATTCCCATCTACCCATAACCACGGGCACAGCTTTCGAAAGTTCAAATCCCTGCAGGGGTGTCCCAACTTAGCCCATGACAAGCTCTCACGATCAACGAAGGAATAGACCTTCTAGTGGGAAGACCCGATCAGACTCGGAATCCCGGTTACAAGACATTTCGACAAGGTAAAACTAGACCAGCAACACCGCCCGAATGTGCCGACAAATCCCGATAGGAGCTGCACATATCTCTTTCTCAGGGCACACCGGATTGTCCAAACTTCCGGTAGGCCAGCCCAGAGTTGCCCCTGGTGGTCACCGACGGCTGACAAGTGGGACCAACACTCAGAGGAGCACTGGCCCGGGGGGTTAAAATAAAGATGACCCTTGGGTGCGCGACCCCCTAGGGAAAAGAAAATGCTAGGTGGCGAATGGTAAAACCAATGTTGGGAATTGCTGGAAGAGTTTTACTCAAGGCGAACTGTCAAGGGGTACCCATTATTACCCAACCGCGTCAGGAACGCAAAATTCGGGAACATAACACCGATATGACGGAAACTAGGGTGGCAAGAGTGGAACAAAACACCAGGCATAAGGCCGAGCCTTCCACCCTTTACCAAGTATATAGATGCATTAATTAAATAAGATATAATGTGATATCCCAACAAGTAAACATGTTCCAACAAGGAACAACATCTCCATGTTCCAACAAGGAACAAACTTCAATCTTCACCTGCAACTAACAACACTATAAGAGGGGCTGAGCAAAGCGGTAACATAGCCAATCAACGGTTTGCTAGGACAAGGTGGGTTAGAGGCTTGGTTCAACAATATGGGAGGCATGATAAGCAAGTGGTAGGTATCGCAGGATAGGCATAGCAAAAGAGCGAGCAACTAGCAAGCAAAGATAGAAGTGATATCGAGGGTATGATCATCTTTCCTGAAATCCCACAAGGAAGAAGAACGAGTCCATGAAGAAGACAAATAGACGTAGACGAACGAATCCTCACAACACGACGTTACCGGATTACCGAGACGAAGTACACCGGAAAGAAAGCAAACAACACAGTAAACGACCACAACAACAACATGGCACGATGCGCAAACAAGTATGACGCATGTCCGATTTAAAGAAGCATGGCATGGCAAAGTGCACAAACAATCCTACAAATTAAGTGGAGCTCATTATGCAACAGAGTCGCATATTGGAGAAAACACCACATGACTTAATTAGTTCTCTCTCATTTATGTACCCAATAATATTAAATGTTGATTAACATGGCAAGAGGTGAAGCACAACAAAACTACCTATCTAGGCAAGTTTAAATGAGGCCGGAAGGAACGAACAACAATTCCGGAAAATCCTCATATGCATAATTTAAGGTTTGGTACTGTTCTGCCCTAAACATTATTTTAGAGTTGTTAAACATGCAGGATGAGGCTACCATGTAAATCTAGGCATTTTTCTACCCCATTTACATATAAAGATTATTTAAAACCGAGCTACGGTTATTTAGTTATGAAATAAATCATTTTAGCATGGCATAGGGGCAAATTTAAACAAACATCATTTTAAACATTTCAAACATGCATGAAAGTTGCATATTATGAATGTAATGCCTCGAGACCGATGTGCCAGGTGTCGTTCAGTTATTCGCGGTTGTTGCATTGTCATTTGCTTGCGTGTCATGCATTGCATATCATGTCATCATGTGCATTTCATTTGCATACGTGTTCGTCTCATGCATCCGAGCTTTTCCCCATTGTCCGTTTTGCATTCCGGCGCTTTGTTCTCCTTCGGTGGTCATTTCTACCTTTCTTTCTTGTGTGGGGGTTAAACATTTCCGGATTGGACCGAGTCTTGCCAAGCGGCCTTGGTTTACTACCGGTAGACCGCCTGTCAAGTTTAGTACCATTTGGACTTCGTTTGATACTCCAACGGTTAACCGAGGGACCGAGAAGGCCTCGTGTGTGTTGCAGCCCAACACCTCTCCAATTTGGCCCAAAACCCACCTAAACCCTCTCCATCATCTAGAGTGTTCGATCACGATCGCGTGGTCGAAAATCGCACATCATTTGGAATCTCCTAGCTCCCTCTACCTATAAAAGAGCACCCCTCCCCGAAATTTCGGATCAATTCGCGGATGAAACCCTAGCAACTTCCCACTCCGTCGCCGAACGTGTCCGCCCGCACCGAACGTGTCCACCGGCCGCGTCATCCCAACGAATCAGGGAGCGCCACATCATCTCCACTGTCTCCCGAGCTAACCACAGCGCGCCATGTGTCCTCCCGCGCCCGCTCCCTTCCGCCAGCAGCAGTGCGCCCCGCCGTCGTTCTGTGCCGCCTCCACCTCCGCTTCCCCGCTCCTCCTGCCTGCGACCGACCTCGCCGCTGCTGCAGTCGCCGCCAGCGACCTCCAGGTCGTCCTGCCGCCTACCCTCCCCTCTTTCTCCGAGCTCTCTCTGCTCCCTAACCTCTCTCTCTCTCTTCCATCACATGCCACCATGGATGTCGGCTCCGTCGAGCTATCGCCGCCCTAAGCTCGGCCTTGGGTCAGATCCGGCTGGGAAACAGGACCCCGCCAACCTCCCGTGGCCGGATCCGCCGCTCCGTGTCCTTCTCCGCGCCTCCTCGCCGGCTAGTTCGCCGGAGTGCCCCGTGACCATGGCCTCGGTCGACCACCTGTGCGGGAGAGACAACGAGCGCCCCCGTGGGCCTCCTCCCCGCCTTGGCCTCCCAGGCCCAGCTCCAGCCAGGCCAGATCCGCGGCCTGCCTCTCTCCTCCACCGGCCTGCCTTCTCCTCTCCACGTCTGGGCCGAAGCCCATGGGTGAGCCACCCCCAGCACCCACCTGTTTTTTTTCCTGCTGTTGGGCTAGTCCATTTCGGCCCGTGTCATGTTTTTTTTCAGCGCCTGGGTTTTCTTATTTATCCAGAGATTGCCAGTTTTGCAGAAAAGTCCCCCTAGTTCATGCATTTAATAACTCACTAACCGTGCATCGGATTAAAATGTTTTATATATGAAACTTGCTCAGAATTTTGTGTAGATTTATAATATCCAGCTTTCATCTATGTTTGAAATGTTAAAAATGTTGTTTGCATTAATTTGCCCCTATGCCATGTTAAAATGATTTAATTCATAACTAAATAACCGTAACTCGGAATTTAATAATCTTTATATGTAAATGGGGTAGAAAAATGCCTAGTTTATCATGGTGGCCTTATTTTGCATGTTTAACAACTCTAAAATTGTGTTTAGGGCAGAACAGTACCACATCTATAATATGCTCATGAGGAGTTTCCGGAATTGTTGTTCGTTGCTTCCGGCCTCATTTAACCTTGACTAGATAGGTAGTTTTCATTTGTTTCACCTCTTGCCATGTTAATCAACATTTAATATTGTTGGGGTACATAAACGAGAGAGAACTATAATTGTTGTGGTGTTTTGTCAATATGCATCCCGATGCATATTGAGCTCCACTTAATTTGTAGGATTGCTTGCCTCATTAAACCGGACATGCATCATACTTGATTGTGCATCATGCCATGATTATGTGGTGGTTGTTTACCATGATTGTTTGCTTCTTTCCGGTGTTGTTTCTTCGGGTTGATTCCGATAATGTCGCGTTTGTGAGGACCCGTTCGTCTACGTCCGTTTATCTTCTTCATGGACTCGTTCTTCTTCCTTGCGGGATTTCAGGCAAGATGATCATACCCTCGAAATCACTACTATCTTTGCTATGCGAGTTTGCTCGCTCTTTTGCTATGCCATTGCTACAATGCCTACCACTTGCTTGCAAGCCTCCCAAATTGCCATGTCAAGCCTCTAACCCACCATTGTCCTAGCAAACCGTTGATTGGATATGTTACCGCTTTGTTCAGCCCCTCTTATAGCGTTGCTAGATGCGGGTGAAGATTGGAGGCCGTTCCTTGTTGGAACATTTATTTACTTTTTGGGATATCATTATATTATCTTGATATCTTAATGCATCTATATACTTGGTAAAGGGTGGAAGGCTCGGCCTCTCGCCTAGTGTTTTGTTCCACTCTTGCCGCCCTAGTTTCCGTCATATCGGTGTTATGTTCCCGGATTTTGCGTTCCTTACGCGGTTGGGCTATTATGGGAACCCCTTGACAGTTCGCTTTGAATAAAACTCCTCCAGCAAGGCCCAACCTTGGTTTTACCATTCACCACCTAGCCTTTTTTCCCTTGGGAGTCGCGCATCCCGAGGGTCATCTTATTTTAACCCCCCCGGGCCAGTGCTTGTCTAAGTGTTGGTCCAAACTAGAGCCACTTGCGGCGCCACCTCGGGGAAACTTGAGGGCTGGTTTTAGCTGTACGTAGTGTTCATCCGGTGTTTCCCTGAGAATGAGATATGTGCAGCTCCTATCAGGATGTCGGCGCATCGGGCGGTCTTGCTGGACTTGTTTTACCATTGTCGAGGATGTCTTGTTGTACCGGGATACCGAGTCTGATCGGAATATCTCGGGAGGAGGTCTATTCCTTCGTTGACCATGAGAGCTTGTCATGGGCTAAGTTGGAACACCCCTGCAGGGATTTGAACTTTCGAAAGTCGTGCCCACGGTTATGGGCAGATGGGAATTTGTTAACGTCCGGTTGTAGAAAACTGAAGTTGACCTTAATTAAAATGAATCAACCGCGTGCGTAACCGTGATGGTCTCTTTCCGGCAGAGTCCGGGAAGTGAACACGGTTGTTGGAGTTATGCTTGACGTAGGTCGTTATAGGATCACTTCCTGATCATACTCTTATCGACCATGCTTTGCCTTCTCTTCTCGCTCTCTTTTGCGTATGTTAGCCACAATATATGCTAGTCGAGTGCTGCAGCTCCACCTCATACCTTTACCTTACCCATAAGCTTAAATAGTCTTGATCGCGAGGGTGCGAGATTGCTGAGTCCCTGTGACTCACAGATTACTTCCAAAATCAGCTTGCAGGTGCCGTTGAACCATGCAGATGACGCAACCAAGCTCACGGAGGAGCTCGATGAAGATCTTGTCCTTTGTGTTGTTTTCGTTCTAGTTGATCAATAGTGGAGCCCAGTTGGGGTCGATCGGGGACCGTGTCGCATTTGGGGTTCTTCTTTTATTTTGGTTCCGTAGTCGGACCTCGATTGTATCTGGATGATGTAATGCTTTATTCATGTAATTGTGTGAAGTGGCGATTGTAAGCCAACTATGTATCTTTTCCCCTATTGTATTACATGGGTTGTTTGCGAAGATTACCTCACTTGCGACATTGCTTTCAATGCGGTTATGCCACTAAGTCGTGCTTCGACACGTGGGAGATATAGCCGCATCGAGGGCATTACAATGAAACTAGATGCAATTCTAAGCATTTAACATGTTTGAAACATTTTAATCCGATGCACGGTTCATGAGTTATTAAATGCATGAACTCTAGGGACTTTTCTGCAAATTTGCAGTCTCAGGATAAAAGGAAAAACATTCAGGCAGAAAAAATATAGTGCTGGGCCGAATCTGGAGCGCTGCTCACATTGAGCTTGGCCCGTTAGTGGAAGAGGCTGGGCAGGCCAGATCTATCTTGGCCTTGGAGGCGCTGGGCTCGCGGACGCAAGTCAACGCGAGCGTTGGCAGGGGAAGGAGCGGGACTTGGAGGCGCTGCAGAGGGCGGGCAGAGCAGAGGCAACGGCCGCGGCTTGGCAAAGCGGGTCGCTGGGTGGTCGAGGAGGCAAGGAGGAGGCCGAGGCCGAGCTCTAGAGGCCGGATCTGGTGGCTGCCTCTCCGTTCCTGGCATCAGCGGCGGACTGCGATGGCACCATGGCATCCTGCACTATGGGAGGGAGAGAAAGATGAGCTCGGTAGGCAGGGGAGAATAAGGACGGCGAGGTCGGGGCTCACCGTGGCAGCGGCGGTCACTGGCAGGAGGCCAGGCGGTGGAGACGGCAGGAACGCGGGGGAGGGAAGAGGTGGTCAGGTGTTGGTGCTCCTGGCTTCCTGCGGGACAGTGACGAAGCTCTGGCGCGGCGGCTATTCCCCGCAGCGGAAGTCAGAGAGAGAGAGGCGTGGAGGAGGCTAGCTCCGACGAGGATCGAGTTGGAAGGGGCGATGCGGAGCTCTTGTGTTGGTCCGGTGCTCCGGCGAGCGGCGACTGAAGGTCGAGGAGGAGCTCCTCTCTTTGGGTTTGAGCGGGGCAGGGAGGAGGAATCCCTCGTGCAGGAGATGGCCAGGGATCGAGTGGAGGCGCGGGGAGGTGATCCGGTTGGGTTCGAATCAAAGAGCTCGGGCTCGATCTCTAGTTGGTGGGAGGAGGAATGGGAGGATCCCGATGTGGATTTACGAGTGGCAACGGCGGCTGGGAGGATGGGACAAGGTTCCTGATTTTTAGGGTTGGGCCTATACATATATAGAAAAGGGTTTTCGGATAGGGGCATTTGGTCCCTCCGATCTTAATCGGACGATCTCGGATAAATAGGTTAGGGAGCCCAATTAACAAAACGGAGACGTTTTGTAGATGTTTGGGGTTGATCCGGATCCAACGGTGACGACTGCCCAGGTCGGGTTCGGGACAACTCTCGGACGCGCGCGAGGGGGGGTGCGGGCTGACGAGAGAGGTTAGGTTGGAACTGGCGGTAGGTAGAGAGCTGTGTAGACGGTCTCGAGGTGAGAGAAGAGAAGAGAGAGACCCGGTGACTGTTTTTGGAGACCGAAAATGTCCGACGAAAAGACCAGCTATAATGTCGCTATAGTTTAACGGTTGGGCTATCAAACGAACTCTGAATGCGATGAAACTTGACAGGCGGTCTATCTACACTATAACAACACCGCATGCCAACTTTCGACCCGATCTGAGAGCATTTTCTGGCCACCTATAAAATAATATTTCGGACGTGCCGCGGGCGCATGCAAGTGTGTGTGGGCTCAGAACGGACAACGGACGGAACTGGGAGACGAGAACGAATGTGAGTTTTGAAAACATGATGATGCAATGCAGATGATGACATGATATGCAATGCATGACACGCAAGCAATGACAAGGCAACAACAGTGAATAAGCGGAGGACACCTGGCACATCGGTCTCGGGGCATTACAACACTCCACCACTATGAGAGGATCTCGTCCCGAGATCTAGAATGGCACCGGAGGGAAAACAGAAGAGAAACAGAAGAGGTAAAACTAAGTTGCTTCTTTGACAAACGAGTGAAACCAAAGAACCTTGAGAGGTTGAACAAATGAAAGAAAGAAAGCAACGGAGATGAACAAAGTTCAAAACACTCCGTTAGAAAATAGGGACATAGAACATTGCGAAAAAAACCTTGAGGTTGAAAGGCAAGATATATATTGAAACCACTCCGATTCAAACAAGATAGAGAAGGATTAAGAATG
The DNA here is from genome assembly GCF_018294505.1 of Triticum aestivum. Taxonomy (NCBI): domain Eukaryota; kingdom Viridiplantae; phylum Streptophyta; class Magnoliopsida; order Poales; family Poaceae; genus Triticum; species Triticum aestivum. The sequence goes on from NC_057803.1 coordinate 399,738,546, forward strand.
ATATAATTTGGACAGCACTCCGTCTGAGAAGGGAGGCAAAACTTGATAAGATGAGAGAACTTGAAGAGAGGGCACGACACTCCGTTAGGAAAAGGAAGGTAAAGAATATAAGCATGACAAGAAGAGAGGATACTTGATGAAATCACAAAACACTGCCTCTGCAGCGAGAGGATAGAGGATGGATACTTGAAATAAGAGAATGGAGAATAAAATGATGACTTCTGCAACAAAAGAGTTTGAAAAGGCATCTTTAGGAGAAGGGTCGAACGGAGTTGTTGGAAAAAACAACAACGTAAAGGATAAACTTGATATGGACTTATAGAAGACATCTCAAAATTATGAGGTGACAACTTGCCACTCACGGAAAAGATTTGATTGGATTGATATGAACAAGGAGACAAGAAAATATTTCACCGGGAGGATAAGTGAAGAACTTGGATCATTTATAAGCACCATAATTAGCAACAATCCTTAGGGAAAGTGTTTGGTGAAATATAGCCCAAGATAACTCCATGGAAGAATAATATGGGTTTAAAATACCTCATTCTTAACAACATGTGAATCATGAAACATGAACTCAAATTATCAAGAATGACATAATACCACCTCCAATGATATGGGAGAAAGAATTGCACTCCGGATAGCAAGATGATGAAAGCTTGAGTTTCTTAGCAAAGACTGTCGATGAACACTTCGAGAAGGAATTAAATCCTTGATGAATCCATCATGTAGAACCTTCATGAAGAACTCCGGTAATAAAATAATCATCCAAAATAATTGACTGGTGGAAAGAATAAGATTGAAGCCTCGCAATGATTTAGATAGAGATCCCCGTGATAATATGATTGAAAGAGGTTGGAACTCCGGGAAAAAGAGAAGATGAAACAATTGAAACCGAGAATTTGATGAGCCTCCAGAATAGGGAATTAATCACTTGGATGAACAAAAATAAGAATTACGTTATGCGTATCCTTCACCAATTAAATTGATGACAATCAACGGGTTTGGCATACTACTTATTCTCAAATAAAAGATTAAGATAGATGTCGCGCCAACTTGGGAAGGTATTGAACGAACTACCGGAAGGGTTGAAACAACGAATAAATTGATATGATAAATGAAGGAAGAAGAATCTTGAGTGAACCACCGTAAGAATTAAAAATGAACAAAGAAAAGATAAGGAAGACACCGAGAAGAATTAGTAATTGAACGAAGATGCTTGAGAGAATTTGGATACATGAGACCGAAGAGATCACGAGCTGATAAGAGAATACTTGAATGATGCACCGGTATGATTTGGAGAATGATAGCTGAAAGCTGAGAATAAATTACTCTAAGATGATGGGCTCCGGATAATCAAACTGAAAAGACTCCTGAATTGCTCCGGAAGGGTGAAAAGAATTTTGACAATCGAAAAACGCTTATGACAGGATGGTCTCGAACTAGAGCCACGAATCTTGAAGAGAATGGATCAAGATTGAGAGAGAAAATCTTCTTCGTCTTCAAAATCCGAGAATGACGACGAGAAACACCACCATGAATTATTGAGGCACTCTAGAATTAAAATTGGAAAGGTTGAACCAACGATGATAAGAATTTGAAAGATCTTGGAGAAACACATTTGACTGATGATAAATCATTCTTACATCAAACTTCAAAATGAAATGTGAGGATAGCTCCGGGAAAATTAGAAGAGTCACGTAAGATCCTGGGAAAAGACCTGTGAGTTAGGGCCCACTCAAAAGAAACACCGTTGAAAAGATTTAAAAGAGAGGTTGTACCGGTTGAATAAATGACTTGAATGAGATAACATCCTCGAAAGAGCTTGAACGAATGTAGAGTGGAAGCACGAATCTTTGAGATATCTCCAGCACTTCGGAACAATTAAATAGTGAGAAGTGACTGAATATGAGGTACAGCGGCATAAGAAAAGCATTGAAACGAGAAAAGGATATGATCGACAAAGCTTGAATTGAATCCATCGGAGAAGAAAAAGAGCAAATAATGATGAACTTGAGGCTCCATTAGTATCTTCATGAGAATCACCGGGTAAGAACATGAAGGAAAAGAATGGAGAGTCTTCACATCAATAGCAAGATAAGTGATTAATAATTCTGAGTCCTTGAAGGAAAACAAGGGAGGGAGGGTGGGAAAAACAAAGGCAACTTGGAGATGGATGAAACAGACACCATTGAGAAGAACTGGGATTGAATCTTGCGGATGTTGCAATGATCGCATCCACTTGAGGAGAGACACGCCGGTTGAAAAAAAAGTTTGACATGACAATCTCGATTATCAAGAAGGATTAGTGTTAACATCGGGGTATGAGAACACCATTAGGGGAAGGTATGGAATCAACACTTGACATTGAAGCAACTCGAATACCACAACTCAAAACAAAATGATGTATTGGCTTGCAGAATAAGCCAGAACAAACATATGATAGAGATTTCGTCCGAAGTTTTCGTGGTGGGGCCTACACGGGCTCGATTGTACAGCACCATCATGTACAAGGCAGTGCACATGACATACGAAGCGTCCCCGAGTCGGCATAGCCAAGGACTCTTTAAGACACAATGAGACCACTATAAAACCGACCGTGAATAGGCGGACCACTAGCCGTCAAACCCCAATTTCATATCATACATCTATCAGAAAGATATACTAAGAACTACTTGAATTCCCACTTATAAACTCCCGAAATTTTACGGTTATGCAATCAGGTGTTGGGGATACTGGGGAAGCATAATATCTCACCCAAAACTAACAAATCCTACATCCAGCTGTATCCATCCTTCAACACATAGCCAAGAAACCTCCGGAAATCATCTACCTCAACCTTCGAAAAGCATCCGTTATACAAGTTATGGCAATACTCCCGAACTCCCGCCCTAGTACTGGGTGGCATCGAGGTTATCTCACCAACGAACTGCATAAAAGAGATTTTCGATGTCGGCGTACTAAACTCTGGTATTCCAGAACTGCAACGATAAAATTATGACGACAACACCTCAGAGCTCAACTCCCCGGGACACTTCCACAAAACCCCTAATAGGAGGCACCAAGACAATGTTCTCATCATAAAACCATCGAAACGATTCTAAGATACCCGTGTGATCCTAAAAAAAAATTAGTGACATTTCGAAAGAGAAGAGTCAAAAACTCTACGTCAGGATACCTTACCAGAGCGATGAGGAGACTGGGAAGTAAAAAGAATTCCTAAACCCTCCGATATATAATTCCTAAATGACTCAAACCATTTTTTTCTAGACTCAACTCGGCTGCTAGTTCGATCAAGCAATGGGGCTCCTAAGGTCAGGGAAGGCTCTGATACCAACTTGTAACGCCCTCGATGCGGCTATATCTCCCATGTGTCGAAGCACGACTTAGAGGCATAACCACATTGAAAGCAATGTCGCAAGCGAGGTAATCTTCACACAACCCATGTAATACATAAGGGAAAGAGATACATAGTTGGCTTACAATCGCCACTTCACACAATACATGAATAAAGCATTACATCATCCAAATACAATCAAGGTCCGACTACGGAACCAAAATAAAAGAAGAACCCCAAATGCGACAAAGGTCCCCGATCGACCCCAACTGGGCTCCACTACTGATCAACTAGAATGAAAACAACACAAAGGACAAGATCTACATTGAGCTCCTCCTAAGCTTGGTTGCGTCATTTGCACGGTCTCATCGGCACCTGCAAACTAGTTTTGGAAGTATCTGTGAGCCATAGGGACTCAGCAATCTCGCACCCTCGCGATCAAGACTATTTAAGCTTATGGGTAAGGTAAAGGTATGAGGTGGAGCTGCAGCAAGCGACTAGCATATATGGTGGCTAACATACGCAAATGAGAGCGAGAAGAGAAAGCAAAGCACGGTCGATAAAAGTATGATCAAGAAGTGATCCTAAAACAACCTACATCAAGCATAACTCCAACACCGTGTTCACTTCCTGGACTCCGCCGGAAAGAGACCATCACGGTTACACACGCGATTGAAGTATTTTAATTAAGGTCAATTTCAGGTTTTCTACAACAGGACGTTAACAAATTCCCATCTGCCCATAACCGCAGGCACGGCTTTCGAAAGTTCAAATCCCTGCAGGGGTGTCCCAACTTAGCCCATGACAAGCTCTCACGGTCAACGAAGGAATAGACCTTCTAGCGTGAAGACCCGATCAGACTCGGAATCCCGGTTACAAGACATTTCGACAAGGTAAAACTAGACCAGCAACACCGCCCGAATGTGCCGACAAATCCCGATAGGAGCTGCACATATCTCTTTCTCAGGGCACACCGGATTGTCCAAACTTCCGGTAGGCCAGCCCAGAGTTGCCCCTGGTGGTCACCGGCGGCTGACAAGTTGGACCAACACTCAGAGGAGCACTGGCCCGGGGGTTTAAAATAAAGATGACCCTTGGGCGCGCGACCCCCAAGGGAGAAGAAAAGGCTAGGTGGCGAATGGTAAAACCAATGTTGGGCATTGCTGGAAGAGTTTTACTCAAGGCGAACTGTCAAGGGGTTCCCATTATTACCCAACCGCGTAAGGAACGCAAAATCCGGGAACATAACAACGATATGACGGAAACTAGGGCGGCAAGAGTGGAACAAAACACCAGGCCTAAGGCCGAGCCTTCCACCCTTTACCAAGTATATAGATGCATTAATTAAATAAGATATAATGTGATATCCCAACAAGTAAACATGTTCCAACAAGGAACAACATCTCCATGTTCCAACAAGGAACAAACTTCAATCTTCACCTGCAACTAACAATGCTATAAGAGGGGCTGAGCAAAGCGGTAACATAGCCAATCAACGGTTTGCTAGGACAAGGTGGGTTAGAGGCTTCGTTCAACAATATGGGAGGCATGATAAGCAAGTGGTAGGTATCACAGCATAGGCATAGAAAAAGAGCGAGCAACTAGCAAGCAAAGATATAAGTGATATCGAGGGTATGATCATCTTGCCTGAAATCCCACAAGGAAGAAGAACGAGTCCATGAAGAAGACAAACGGACGTAGACGAACGAATCCTCACAACACGACGTTACCGGATTACCGATACGAAGTACACCGGAAAGAAAGCAAACAACACAGTAAACGACCACAACAACAACATGGCATGATGCGCAAACAAGTATGACGCATGTCTTGTTTTAAGAAGCATGGCATGGCAAAGTGCACAAACAATCCTACAAATTAAGTGGAGCTCATTATGCAACGGAGTCGCATATTGGAGAAGACACCACATGACTTAATTAGTTCTCTCTCGTTTATGTACCCAACAATATTAAATGTTTATTAACATGGCAAGAGGTGAAGCACAACAAAACTACCTATCTAGGCAAGTTTAAATGAGGCCGGAAGGAGCGAACAATAATTTCGGAAAATCCTCATATGCATAATTTAAGGTTTGGTACTGTTCTGCCCTAAACATTATTTTAGAGTAGTTAAACATGCAAGATGAGGCTACCATGTAACTCTAGGCATTTTTCTACCCCATTTACATATAAAGATTATTTAAAACCGAGCTACGGTTATTTAGTTATGAAATAAATCATTTTAGCATGGCATAGGGGCAAATTTAAACAAACATCATTTTAAACATTTCAAACATGCATGAAAGTTGCATATTATGAAACTAGATGCAATTCTAAGCATTTAACATGTTTGAAACATTTTAATCCGATGCACGGTTCATGAGTTATTAAATGCATGAACTCTAGGGACTTTTTTGCAAATCTGCAGTCTCAGGATAAAAGGAAAAACATTCAGGCAGAAAAAATATAGAGCTGGGCCGAATCTGGAGCGCTGCTCACATTGGGCTTGGCCCGTTAGTTGAAGAGGCTGGGCAGGCCGGATCTATCTGGGCCTTGGAGGCGCTGGGCTCGCGGACGCAAGTCAACGCGAGCGTTGGCAGGGGAAGGAGCGGGACTTGGAGGCGCTGCAGAGGGCGGGCAGAGCAGAGGCAACGGCGGCGGCTTGGCAAAGTGGGTCGCTGGGTGGTCGAGGAGGCAAGGAGGAGGCCGAGGCCGAGCTCTAGAGGCCGGATCTGGTGGCTGCCTCTCCGTTCCTGGCGTCAGCGGCGGACTCCGATGGCACCATGGCATCCTGCACAATGGGAGGGAGAGAAAGATGAGCTCGGTAGGCAGGGGAGAATAAGGACGGCGAGGTCGGGGCTCACCGTGGCAGCGGCGGTCGCTGGTAGGAGGCCAGGCGGCGGAGACGGCAGGAACACGGGGGAGGGAAGAGGTGGTCAGGTGTTGGTGCTCCTGGCTTCCTGCGGGATAGTGACGAAGCTCCGGCGCGGCGGCTGTTCCCCGCAGCGGAAGTCAGAGAGAGAGAGAGGCGTGGAGGAGGCTAGCTCCGACGAGGATCGAGTTGGAAGGGGCGGCGCGGAGCTCTTGTGTTGGTCCGGTGCTCCGGCGAGCAGCGACTGAAGGTCGAGGAGGAGCTCCTCTCTTTGGGTTTGAGCGGGGCAGGGAGGAGGAATCCCTCGGGCAGGAGATGGCCAGGGATCGAGTGGAGGCGCGGGGAGGTGATCCGGTTGGGTTCAAATCGAAGAGCTTGGGCTCGAGCTCTAGTTGGTGGGAGGAGGAATGGGAGGATACCGATGTGGATCTAGGAGTGGCAGCGGCGGCTGGGAGGATGGGACAAGGTTCCTGATTTTTAGGGTTGGGCCTATACATATATAGAAAAGGGTTTTCGAATAGGGGCATTTGGTCCCTCCGATCTTAATCGGACGATCTCGGATAAATAGGTTAGGAAGCCCAATTAACAAAACAGAGACGTTTTGTAGATGTTTGGGGTTGATCCGGATCCAATGGTGACGACTGCCCAGGTCGGGTTCGGGACAACTCTCGGACGCGCGCGAGGGGGGGTGCGGGCTGACGAGAGAGGTTAGGTTGGAACTGGCGGTAGGTAGAGAGCTGTGTAGACAGTCTCGAGGTGAGAGAAGAGAAGAGAGAGACCCGGTGACTGTTTCTGGAGACCGAAAATGTCCGACGAAAAGACCGGCTATAATGCCGCTATAGTTTAACGGTTGGGCTATCAAACGAACTCTGAATGCGATGAAACTTGACAGGCGGTCTATCTACACTATAACAACACCGCATGCCAACTTTCGACCCATTCCGAGAACATTTTCTGGCCACCTATAAAATAATATTTCGGACGTGCCGCGGGCGCGTGCAAGTGTGTCTGGGCTCAGAACGGACAACGGACAGAACTGGGAGACGCGAACGAATGCGAGTTTTGAAAACATGATGATGCAATGCAGATGATTACATGATATGCAATGCATGACACGCAAGAAATGACAAGGCAACAACAGCGAATAAGCGGAGGACACCTGGCACATCGGTCTCGGGGCGTTACAACACTCCACCACTATGAGAGGATCTCGTCCCGAGATCTAGAATGGCACCAGAGGGAAAACAGAAGAGAAACAGAAGAGGTAAAACTAAGTTGCTTCTTTGACAAACGAGTGAAACCAAAGAACCTTGAGAGGTTGAACAAATGAAAGAAAGAAAGCAACGGAGATGAACAAAGTTGAAAACACTCCGTTAGAAAATAGGGACATAGAACATTGCGAAAAAACCTTGAAGTTGAAAGGCAAGATATATATTGAAACCACTCCGGTTCAAACAAGATAGAGAAGGATTAAGAATGATATAATTTGGACAGCACTCCGTCTGAGAAGGGAGGCAAAACTTGATAAGATGAGAGAACTTGAAGAGAGGGCACGACACTCCGTTAGGAAAAGGAAGGTAAAGAATATAAGCTTGACAAGAAGAGAGGATACTTGATGAAATCACAAAACACTGCCTCTGCAGCGAAAGGATAGAGGATGGATACTTGAAATAAGAGAATGGAGAAGAAAATGATAACTTCTACCACAAAAGAGTTTGAAAAGGCATCTTTAGGAGAAGGGTCGAACGGAGTTGTTGGAAAAACAACAACGTAAAGGATAAACTTGATATGGACTTATAGAAGACATCTCAAAATTATGAGGTGACAACTTGCCACTCATGGAAAAGATTTGATTGGGTTGATATGAACAAGGAGACAAGGAAATATTTCACCGGGAAGATAAGTGAAGAACTTGGATCATTTATAAGCACCATAATTAGCAACAATCCTTAGGGAAAGTTTTAGGTGAAATATAGCCCAAGATAACTCCATGGAAGAAAATATGGGTTTAAAATACCTCATTCTTAACAACATGTGAATCATGAAACATGAACTCAAATTATCAAGAATGACATAATACCACCTCCAATGATATGGGAGAAAGAATTCCACTCCGGATAGCAAGATGATGAAAGCTTGAGTTTCTTAGCAAAGACTGTCGATGAACACTTCGAGAAGGAATTAAATCCTTGATGAATCCATCATGTAGAACCTTCATGAAGAACTCCGGTAATAAAAGAATCATCCAAAATAATTGACTGGTGGAAAGAATAAGATTGAAGCCTCGCAATGATTTAGATAGAGATCCCCATGACAATATGATTGAAAGAGGTTGGAACTCCAGGAAAAAGAGAAGATGAAACAATTGAAACCAAGAATTTGATGAGCCTCCAGAATAGGGAATTAATCACTTGGATGAACAAAAATAAGAATTACGTTATGTGTATCCTTCACCAATTAAATTGATGACAATCAACGGGTATGGCATACTACTTATTCTCAAAGAAAAGATTAAGATAGATGTCGCGCCAGCTTGGGAAGGTATTGAATGAACCACCGGAAGGGTTGAAACAACGAATAAATTGATATGATAAATGAAGGAAGAAGAATCTTGAGCGAACCACCGTAAGAATTAAAAATGAACAAAGAAAAGATAAGGAAGACACCGAGAAGAATTAGTAATTGAACGAAGATGCTTGAGAGAATTTGGATACATGAGACTGAAGAGATCACGAGCTGATAAGAGAATACTTGAATGATGCACCGGTATGATTTGGAGAATGATAGCTGAAAGCTGAGAATAAATAACTCTGAGATGATGGGCTCTAGATAATCAAACTAAAAAGACTCCTGAATTGCTCCGGAAGGGTGAAAAGAATTTTGACAATCGAAAAACGATTATGAGAGGATGGTCTCGAACTAGAGCCACGAATCTTGAAGAGAATGGAGCAAGATTGAGGGAGAAAATCTTCTTCATCTTCAAAATCCGAGAATGATGATGAGAAACACCACCATGAATTATTGAGGCACTCTGGAATTAAAATTGGAAAGGTTGAACCAACGATGATAAGAATTTGAAAGATCTTGGAGAAAGACATTTGACTGATGATAAATCATTCTTACGTCAAACTTCGAAATGAAATTTGAGGATAGCTCCAGGAAAATTAGAAGAGTCAGGTAAGATCCTGGGAAAAGACCTGTGAGTGAGGGCCCACTCAAAAGAAACACCGTTGAAAAGATTTAAAAGAGAGGTTGCACCGGTTGAATAAATGACTTGAATGAGATAACATCCTCGAAAGAGCTTGAACGAATGTAGAGTGGAAGCACGAATCTTTGAGATATCTCCAGCACTTCGGAACAATTAAATAGTGAGAAGTGACTGAATATGAGGTGCACCGGCATAAGAAAAGCATTGAAACGAGAAAAGGATATGATCGACAAAGCTTGAATTGAATCCATCGGAGAAGAAAAAGAGCAAATAATGATGAACTTGAGGCTCCATTAGTGTCTTCATGAGAATCACCGGGTAAGAACATGAAGGAAAAGAATGGAGAGTCTTCACATCAATAGCAAGATAAGTGATTAAGAATTCTGAGTCCTTGAAGGAAAACAAGGGAGGGAGGGTGGGAAAAACAAAGGCAACTTGGAGATGGATGAAACAGACACCATTGAGAAGAACTGGGATTGAATCTTGCGGATGTTGCAATGATCGCATCCACTTGAGGAGAGACACACTGGTTGAAAAAAAAGTTTGACATGACAATCTCGATTATCAAGAAGGATTAGTGTTCACATCGGGGTATGAGAACACCATTAGGGGAAGGTATGGAATCAACACTTGACATTGAAGCAACTCGAATACCACAACTCAAAACAAAACAATGTATTGGCTTGCAGAATAAGCCAGAACAAACATATGATAGAGATTTCGTCCGAAGTTTTCGTGGTAGGGCCTACACGGGCTCGATCGTACAACACCATCATGTACAAGGCAGTGCACATGACATACGAAGCGTCCCCGAGTCGGCATAGCCAAGGACTCTTTAATGCACAATGAGACCATTGTAAAACCGACCGTGAATAGGCGGACCACTAGACGTCGAACCCCAATTTCATATCATACATCTATCGGAAAGATATACTAAGAACTACTTGAATTCCCACTTATAAACTCCCGAATTTTTCCGGTTATGCAATCAGGTGTTGGGGATACTGGGGAAGCATAATATCTCACCCAAAACTAACAAATCCTACATCCAGCTGTATCCATCCTTCATCACATAACCAAGAAACCTCCGGAAATCATCTACCTCAACCTTCGAAAAGCATCCGTTATACAAGTTATGGCAATACTCCTGAACTCCCGCCCCAGTACTGGGTGGCGTCGAGGTTATCTCACCAACGAACTGCATAAAAGAGATTTTCGATGTCGGCGTACTAAACTCAGGTATTCCAGAACTACAATGATAAAATTATGACGACAACACCTCAGAGCTCAACTCCCCGGGACACTTCCACAAAACCCCTGACAGGAGGCACCAAGACAATGTTCTCGTCATAAAACCATCGAAACGATTCTAAGATACCCGCGTGATCCTAAAAAAATTAGTGACATTTGAGAAGAGAAGAGTCAAAAACTCTACGTCAGGATACCTTACCAGAGCGATGAGGAGACTGGGAAGTAAAAAGAATTCCTAAACCCTCCGATATATAATTCCTAAATGACTCAAAACATTTTTTTCTAGACTCAACTCGGTTGCTAGTTCAATCAAGCAATGGGGCTCCTAAGGTCGGGGAAGGCTCTGATACCAACTTGTAACGCCCTCGATGCGGCTATATCTCTCACGTGTCGAAGCACGACTTAGAGGCATAACCGCATTGAAAGCAATGTCGCAAGCGAGGTAATCTTCACACAACCCATGTAATACATAAGGGAAAGAGATACATAGTTGGCTTACAATCTCCACTTCACACAATACATGAATAAAGCATTACATCATCCGAATACAATCAAGGTCCGACTACGGAACCAAAATAAAAGAAGAACCCCAAATGCGACAAAGGTCCCCGATCGACCCTAACTGGGCTCCACTACTGATCAACTAGAATGAAAACAACAAAGGACAAGATCTTCATCGAGCTCCTCCTGAGCTTGGTTGCGTCATCTGCACGGTCTCATCGGCACCTGCAAACTGGTTTTGGAAGTATATGTGAGCCATAGGGACTCAGCAATCTCGCACCCTCGCGATCAAGACTATTTAAGCTTATGGGTAAGGTAAACGTATGAGGTGGAGCTGCAGCAAGCGACTAGCATATATGGTGGCTAACATACGCAAATGAGAGCGAGAAGAGAAAACAAAGCACGGTCGATAAAAGTATGATCAAGAAGTGATCCTAAAACAACCTACGTCAAGCAGAACTCCAACACCGTGTTCACTTCCCGGACTCCGCTGGAAAGAGACCATCACGGTTACACACGCGGTTGAAGTATTTTAATTAAGGTCAACTTCAGGTTTTCTACAACCGGACGTTAACAATTCCCATCTGCCCATAACTGCGGGCATGGCTTTCGAAAGTTCAAATCCCTGCAGGGGTGTCCCAACTTAGCTCATGACAAGCTCTCACGGTCAACGAAGGAATAGACCGTCTAGCGAGAAGACCCGATCAGACTCGGAATCCCGTTTACAAGACATTTCGACAAGGTAAAACTAGACCAGCAACACCGCCCGAATGTGCTGACAAATCCCGATAGGAGCTGCACATATCTCTTTCTCAGGGCACACCGGATTGTCCAAACTTCCGGTAGGCCAGCCCAGAGTTGCCCCTGGTGGTCACCGGCGGCTGACAAGTTGGACCAACACTCAGAGGAGCACTGGCCCGGGGGTTTAAAATAAAGATGACCCTTGGGCGCGCGACCCCCAAGGGAAAAGAAAAGGCTAGGTGGCGAATGGTAAAATCAATGTTGGGCATTGCTGGAAGAGTTTTACTCAAGGTGAACTGTCAAGGGGTTCCCATTATTACCCAACCGCGTAAGGAACGCAAAATCCGGGAACATAACACCGATATGACGGAAACTAGGGCGGCAAGAGTGGAACAAAACACCAGGCATAAGGCCGAGCCTTCCACCCTTTACCAAGTATATAGATACATTAATTAAATAAGATATAATGTGATATCCCAACAAGTAAACATGTTCCAACAAGGAACAACATCTCCATGTTCCAACAAGGAACAAACTTCAATCTTCACCTGCAACTAACAATGCTATAAGAGGGGCTGAGCAAAGTGGTAACATAGCCAATCAACGGTTTGCTAGGACAAGGTGGGTTAGAGGCTCGGTTCAACAATATGGGAGGCATGATAAGCAAGTGGTAGGTATCGCAGCATAGGCATAGCAAAAGAGCGAGCAACTAGCAAGCAAAGATAGAAGTGATATCGAGGGTATGATCATCTTGCCTGAAATCCCACAAGGAAGAAGAACGAGTCCATGAAGAAGACAAACGGACGTAGACGAACGAATCCTCGCAACACGACGTTACCGGATTACCGAGACGAAGTACACTGGAAAGAAAGCAAACAACACTGTAAACGACCACAATAACAACATGGCACGATGCGCAAACAAGTATGACGCATGTCCGGTTTAAAGAAGCATGGCATGGCAAAGTGCACAAACAATCCTACAAATTAAGTGGAGCTCATTATGCAACGGAGTCGCATATTGGAGAAAACACCACATGACTTAATTAGTTCTCTCTCGTTTATGTACCCAACAATATTAAATGTTGATTAACATGGCAAGAGGTGAAGCACAACAAAACTACCTATCTAGGCAAGTTTAAATGAGGCCGGAAGGAACGAACAACAATTCTGGAAAATCCTCATATGCATAATTTAAGGTTTGGTACTGTTCTGCCCTAAACATTATTTTAGAGTTGTTAAACATGCAAGATGAGGCTACCATGTAAATCTAGGCATTTTTCTACCCCATTTACATATAAAGATTATTTAAAACCGAGCTACGGTTATTTAGTTATGAAATAAATCATTTTAGCATGGCATAGGGGCAAATTTAAACAAACATCATTTTAAACATTTCAAACATGCATGAAAGTTGCATATTATGAAACTAGATGCAATTCTAAGCATTTAACATGTTTGAAACATTTTAATCCGATGCACGGTTCATGAGTTATTAAATGCATGAACTCTAGGGACTTTTTTGCAAATCTGCAGTCTCAGGATAAAAGGAAAAACATTCAGGCAGAAAAAATATAGAGCTGGGCCGAATCTGGAGCGCTGCTCACATTGGGCTTGGCCCGTTAGTGGAAGAGGCTGGGCAGGCCGGATCTATCTGGGCCTTGGAGGCGCTGGGCTCGCGGACGCAAGTCAACGCAAGCATTGGCAGGGGAAGGAGCGGGACTTGGAGGCGCTGCAGAGGGCGGGCAGAGTAGAGGCAACTGCGCTGGCTTGGCAAAGCGGGTCGCCGGGTGGTCGAGGAGGCAAGGAGGAGGCCGAGGCCGAGCTCTAGAGGCCGGATCTGGTGGCTGCCTCTCCGTTCCTGGCGTTAGCGGTGGACTCCGATGGCACCATGGCATCCTGCAGAACGGGAGGGAGAGAAAGATGAGCTCGGTAGGTAGGGGAGAATAAGGACGGCGAGGTCGGGCTCACCGTGGCAGCGGCGGTCGCTGGCAGGAGGCTAGGCGGCGGAGACGGCAGGAACGCGGGGGAGGGAAGAGGTGGTCAGGTGTTGGTGCTCCTGGCTTCCTGCGGGACAGTGACGAAGCTCCGGCACGGCGGCTGTTCCCTGCAGCGGAAGTCAGAGAGAGAGGTGTGGAGGAGGCTAGCTCCGACGAGGATCGAGTTGGAAGGGGCGGCGCGGAGCTCTTGTGTTGGTCCGGTGCTCCGGCGAGCGGCGACTGAAGGTCGAGGAGGAGCTCCTCTCTTTGGGTTTGAGCGGGGCAGGGAGGAGGAATCCCTCGGGCAGGAGATGGCCAGGGATCGAGTGGAGGCGCGGGGAGGTGATCCGGTTGGGTTCGAATCGAAGAGCTCGGGCTCGAGCTCTAGTTGGTGGGAGGAGGAATGGGAGGATCCCGATGTGGATCTAGGAGTGGCGGCGGCGGCTGGGAGGATGGGACAAGGTTCCTGATTTTTAGGGTTGGGCCTATACATATATAGCAAAAGGGTTTTCGGATAGGGGCATTTGGTCCCTCCGATCTTAATCGGACGATCTTGGATAAATAGGTTAGGGAGCCCAATTAACAAAACGGAGACGTTTTGTAGATGTTTGGGGTTGATCCGGATCCTACGGTGACGACTGCCCAGGTCGGGTTCGGGACAACTCTCGGACGCACGCGAGGGGGGGTGCGGGCTAACGAGAGAGGTTAGGTTGGAACTGGCGATAGGTAGAGAGCTGTGTAGACGGTCTCGAGGTGAGAGAAGAGAAGAGAGAGACCCGGTGACTGTTTCTGGAGACCGAAAATGTCCGACGAAAAGACCGGCTATAATGCCGCTATAGTTTAACGGTTGGGCTATCAAACGAACTCCGAATGCGATGAAACTTGACAGGCGGTCTATCTACACTATAACAACACTGCATGACAACTTTCGACCCATTCTGAGAACATTTTCCGGCCACCTATAAAATAATATTTTGGACGTGCCGCAGGCGCGTGCAAGTGTGTCTGGGCTCAGAACGGACAACGGACGGAACTGGGAGACGCGAACGAATGCGAATTTTGAAAACATGTTGATGCAATGAAGATGATGACATGATATGCAATGCATGACACGCAAGCAATGACAAGGCAACAACAGCGAATAAGCGGAGGACACCTGGCACATCGGTCTCGGGGCGTTACAATCTGCTCAATGGCCTTAATCGTCACGGGGTTGCACTCGATGCCGCGTTCGAAGACAAGGAATCCAAGGAGCTGGCCGGCTGGTACTTCAAAGACACATTTCTCCGGGTTGAGCCTTATTTGAAAACGGCGCAGATTGTCGAAGGTCTCCTTGAGATCCTCCAGAAGGGTGTCGTGCTTCTCCGTCTTCACCATAATATCGTCTACATAGACGTGGGCATTTCTGCCGAGTTGCTTGAGGAGGCACTTCTACATGCAACACTGAAACGTGGCACCAGCATTTCTCAAGCCGAACATCATGGTCAGGTAATAGAAGGCTCCTAATGGTGTGATGAAGGCGGTCTTCAGCCGATCGACCGGGTTCAGCTTGATCTGGTGGTAGCCGGAGTAGGCGTCCAGGAAAGACAGCAGCTCGCATCCGGCTCTGGAGTCAATCACTCAATCTATCCGAGGCAACGCAAAAGGATCCTTGGGGCAGGCTTTGTTGAGGCTAGTGTAGTCAATACACATATGCCACTTGTTATTCTTCTTCAAAACGAGGACTGGGTTGGCAAGCCAGTCCGGGTAGAACACTTCCATGATGAAGCTGGCTGCCAGAAGCCAGGCAATCTCTTCACCAACAATCCTTCTCTTCTCTTCTAACAGGCGGCGGAGGGATTGCTTGACCGGCTTTGCATCCAATCTCACATGTAGCTTGAGCTCGATGAAATCCGTCGGAACACCCGGCATGTCTTTGGGAGACCATGCAAAGATGTCCCGATTCTCATGGAGGAAATCGACGAGCTCGCTTTCCTATTTCCTATCGAGGGTTGACCCTACGATAGCAAATCTCTCCAGGTGCGCTGGATCTAAGGCGATCTTCTTGGTTTCCTTGGCCGGCTGGAAGGATTCCTGAGCCTCCGCGTCCTTGGGGTCGGACGGCATGTCCGCCTGCTTGCTGGCCATGGCGACCACCCGGTCAAGGAGACGCTTCTCTTCGGCGATGATGAGGGACTCGGCTAGCCGGGAGCTAGCGGCGGCACACGCGACCGACTTCTGGTAGTCGCCGGCTATGGTGATGATGCCCTTGGGACCCAGCATCTTCATCTTGAGGTACGCGTAGTGCAGCACTGCCATGAACTTGGCCAGTGCAGGTCGGCCCAAGAGCGCATGGTAGGGGATGTCCAGGTCAACCACCTCGAACCAGATTGGCTCGCGGCGGAAGTGGACGTTGATCTTGATCTTGCCGATTGGAGAGCAGGAAAGCCCGGGGACGATGCCATGGAAAACGGTCCGACTGGACAGGAGCAGCTTCTCTTTGATGCCCAGCTTCTCCATGGTGTCGCGGTAGAGGATGTTGATGTTACTGCCGTCGTCTATCAGGATTCAGGAAAAGCGGCAAGCCCACCTCTCCGTTGAGAAGGTGGAGTCTAGCACCATGGCGTAAGCACCCGGCGAGGGCATCACGGCCGGGTGATCTTCACGGCTCCAGCTGATGGGCCTCTCGGACCAGTGCATGAATTGGGGGACATCATAGGCGACAGCGTTCACCTTGTGGTGATGCTGACGCCGACTGTGCTTGTCATCGGCTTCACTAGTGAAGACGATGTAGGTGGCGTTAGCATTAGGAAACTCGCCTTGGAGCATGCCGACTGGCCGGGGGACTAACGGCGGAGGAGGCGGCAGCGCCGGGCCGGCTGCTAGAGGTGGCAGGCCTTCGCCCTTGGCGATCCAGGTGAGCCAGTGGCACTTCCGAGTGGTGTGGTTAGATGGTTTCGCGCTGTTGTGGAACTTGCATGGAGAGTCAAGGGTTTGCTCAAAGGAGAAGGCGGGCAACCAAGCACCCTTGCTGCCCTTCTGATGCTTGGGGCCAAGCTGCCCCTCTGGCTGCTGGTCTTCGACTATTGCCAGTTACGGGCTGTTGGAAGCCGACTGTTGGGCCTTGCGCTTGTTGTTGTTCGGCTGTTGCCGCTGGTTGGAGTCACCAACCGGCATCTAAGGAGCCGGCGGGAGCACCTTCCCGGATGCGTCAACCCAGATCTCTAACTTCATGGAGGAGTCGGCAGTGGCGTACTTGTCCTCCATGATCTGGAGCACATCCAATGTTGCCGGCTCATCGCACAAGAGCTTGTGCTTGAGCAAGGTGCCCTCTCTGCACCTGGCGGTGAAGTTCTCGATGGCCTGCACCTCGTGTACCCCTTCGCAGGAGTTGCGAAACTCAGCCAAGCGCGTCAGGGAGTCGCGGGTGGATTCAGTCGGACCCTAAACGCACATGAAGAGCTGGCGGGGCATGGGGGCCGCTTGTAGGTGCTGGTGAAGTTATGGATGAAGATATCAGCGAAGTCCAGCCAGCTGTTGACGCTGTATGGCTTGAGGTTGTTCAGCCATGTCCGGGCCATGCCCTGGAGCATGAGCGGAACATACTTCACGGCAACACGCTTGTTGCCGTTTGCTATGCTGACGGTCGTGGAGTAGTTGACCAGCCAGTCCTCCGGCTTCACGGAGCCGTTGTACTTGGGAATGTCTCGAGGAAGCGAGAACCCTTTGGGGAAGGACTCGTCGCAAATGCGGGTGCCGAAGCAGGCTGGGCCGATTGCATCTTCTTCTTCTACGGCCAGTGAGCAAGCAAGCAGCTCGATCCAGTGGCG
This sequence comes from Triticum aestivum, assembly GCF_018294505.1. Taxonomy (NCBI): domain Eukaryota; kingdom Viridiplantae; phylum Streptophyta; class Magnoliopsida; order Poales; family Poaceae; genus Triticum; species Triticum aestivum. The sequence continues at coordinate 399,756,242 of NC_057803.1, forward strand.
CGCGTCGTTCTCTCCGACTCCCTCATTGGGGCCCAGTCGGCCTCCAAGAGTCGGATGATCGACAAGCGGTGGGGAGGCGCGCCTCTCCTGGCGAGGAGGAGACAGATGGTCGTCCCGCCGGTTCTCTACTCGTGGGCGGCCATGCTGGCTGCGCACAACCGTGAGGCGAGTGTGCCGACTGCGGCTAGCAGCCGGCTTCGGGTTTTGCTGACCGCGAACACCGCCTATTGGGAACTGGGAGGTCGCCCCATGCTCATGGTGGGGGGAAGGTTTTCGGACTGCCTATCAGCCACCATCGTGCGGTGGCACGCGTCTTGCTGCGTGGTCGCAGCATCGAGGAGTTCGTTGAGGCGCGCCATCTGGCTGCGGTACTCGTCGCCCTCCAAGTGATCCAACTCTTCTGTTGCTGCCTGGGCGGCTCGCAGGTTCTCCACTAGCGTAGCATAGATTGGACATCCGACTCCTAGCATGCTGGCGATGGCCGTGTCGCGCTGCCGGATCTCACCGGCTTGATTGGGCTCGCCAGCAGGCAGCGCGCTGCCCGTGATGCGGTCGATATTGCGCTGGGAGGCTTCGGCACGACGCCTCATGGCCTCTATCTTGTTGGTGTTGTCGAGGAGGGCGACACGGAATGCCTCCAGTGTCATCCCATCAGCGTTGGCGGCGACAGGGGTGGACAGGCCCTGCAGGGCCGCTCATAGCAGATCCTGGACTGCTCCATGGGATTCCCTGCTGCGGCGGGTGACCATCACCTTCGCGATGATGCTGGTGCTGGCACCGCTGGCGACAGGAGGGAGCGGGTCATCGACGATCACCACATCGCCAGGGAAGGCATCAGTGGAAATCACGTCAAAGTTGATGAGCATCTTGACGGGCTTGATGAAGGGGCCGGTGGAGCCAACGGACTCCAAGTCGGAGGTGGGCTCATTGGCGATGCAGAGCTTGCCGAGAAGGTCGACGAGGCAGCTTGCGGGGCAGGCTGCTCCCGCATCGGGCGCGGGCTCGTCGGAGAGGCTGATCTTGCCGACGAGGTCGGCAATGCTGTTCGCAGAGCAGACCGCCTTTGCATCAGGCAGCGTGCTGGTGCAAGCACTAGCGGGCGTGTCGGGCTGGCTGATCAGGCTGGTCGTGACGTGATCACCGGAGAGGAAAAGGGTTCCCGTCCAGAACATGTCTCCGGCCGACGGTGCGCTTAGCCCCACGGTGGGCGCCAAATGTCAGGGATATCTAGCGCCATATGCCAGGGGTGACTTATCATGGATGGGGACAGGAGTACGTCGTCGGGGCTCTCCGTGGAGGTAACACCCCTAGTCCTGCTCTGCGGGGTCTCCGCATGATGACTAATGTCAATAGGTGGCTGCAAGGTTGCTCCTTGAGCTGTTCGGCTAGAGGAGGAAGAAGGGCAAGGCTAGCTCCTTTGCCTCTCTAGCTATGGGTGTGTGTGTTTGTGTGGGTGAACCTAGGGGGTTTATATAGGCCTACCCCCCCCCCCAGGGGTACAATGGTAATACGGTCGGGTGTAGGACCCAGACGTTAGTGTCTTGGGGCGTCGGGTTCTCCACCGGCAGCTAGGGCCCGCTGTTTGATGGGTCCCGCCGGCTGCCGTGAACCTGGCCAACAAGTAGGGCCCGCTGCCTGCGGGCCATGCTAACTGCCTTTTGGTGTAGCTTCGTTCTTGATGACGGCAGCCTCGTCGGGCGACGCATGGCTATAGTCCCGCCGCTGGCGGGCGCTTACTGTAGCCATACTCTGTCTCATCAAATTAATGGCGCGCGGACTATGAGGGGAGGGAGGGCCGCCTGCTAGAGGTCGGTCCGCCCTCGAGGCCGCCTCCTCATGGTATGTCGTCTTCTAGTTGCTCGCGGAAAGGTAGGGCCTGCCCCCTGCGGGCCGTACCGACCGCCCGTCGTGGGAGCATGGCCCTAGCTGGCGTAGGCTGCATCATGGGCCATGTGGCTACAGTGCCGCATCGGGCGAGGGGTGTTCGCTGGGTACGTCCGCACTATGGCCACGCTCCTCCGGGATTCAGGGGTAGCAGGTGGTCCTGTAACCGCGCCCCGTCTCGTCATAATAAATGGGTGCAAACTCTGAGGGAACGCAGGGCCGCCTGCTAGGTGCCGGCTCCCTAAGGCCGCCCTTTGAGAACACGCCGTCTTTTGGCAGACGGCCTCCTAGACCAATTGGCCCAAGGAGCCAGCCATACGCCTGGAAGGTGCGAGGGGCTTTGCTTGCCCCGATGTCTTGAAGTGTTATGGGGTGCGGAAGAGGCTTCCCGTGGTCAATCCCTCCGACACTGAAAGTTACCATTATAATCACCATGTTATGGATAATATTTGACAACCCCAAAGTAAACATTCTACATGATGGTATTCGACATTCTCATGGTCTAAGGATGTGAGTATGTGTTAACACTTTCATGATTATACTTATAACATTGTGACGATGTGATCTCGTAGTATATCATTCACTTGGGTCTGTCTAACACCACTGTTCTGTTAACAATGTGCCCCAATTGTTGTCATCATCCATTTTACTTCAATAATGCCCTATGATATGGAAACATGATCATCATGCAAGACATAAGCTAGTCTTAGAGATGAGAGTATGGAACGACTTGGTGTTTATGTCTCCACACATGCAAGTGTGTTTATCTCATATTCAAGAATCATTGCAATTATAGTATAGAAATATAAACTTAATTATAAACATGGAAGTAAATAATAACATTTATTATTACCTCTAGGGCATATTTCCAACACTTTCTACTTGTGCAATCGCACAACTTCATGATCGTATTATGGTGTACCACCGATGATGTAGCAACTTCACATTGCAATAATGGATCACATCCAAATTGAAGGGCGTGTAGTGAGTGTGCTCATGAAACAAAGAATGCACATGTTGCCAAAATATCATGCTCTTTTGTTTTATGGCTACAAACCCCATACTTGTGGCCAACCATGCGTTGCACAACAATGCATCCTCCCTCACCAAGTACCCTGCCATCGTGATTGATTCATGTTAAACAAGGAGAACGTCAAAGGACAATCAATGACATTTGGTAGAACACTTGTCGGGCGTGGTGTTTGCCATGGATGTCGTCGGTAGGGGGCGGCGATACCTGCGCTGCAGACCGATCTAGGGTGCAATGGCAACAAAGTACAAGGTGTCTGGGTGGAGTGGAGGTCCAACAAGAAATGGTCAGCAACCAAAGTAGTGTAAAGGCGTGGCAATTTTGATGGCGCAGATAGATACCAAGGAGGAAGGTTTGGAGTGGGCGGAAGGGCTCTAGGAGGGGGGTTTAGGGTGGCGGCGGGCATCCAAACTCCTCCAAACGTCCCACAATTTTGTTTTTGTTTAGGCGAAATTTGGATGTCCAGACCGGTCCGCTTACATTTGATGCAAAATTGGATAGCAAAAAGTACTCAGGCATTTAGCAGATGCATGGCGTCGGAGATGCCCTTAGGTTGGAAATTCCCGTCATGTAACGTTGGCATACTCTTTTTTGTTTTCTTTGACAACGCGTTGGAATACTCTTGTCTGGTTTATTTATTTTTTGCATCGATGGTATTTTTTGCATCGATGGGTCGTGAAACCTACCAGTTTTGATCCTATCGTAATATTGTTATATGACTATTAAGTATTGGCGTTGTGGCCACCATTCAAGTTAAATTTGCTTTGCATGAAAAAAAAGCGGCCACACCTTACCAATTAGTATACCATAGCTCATGTAAAATAGAAACAACTAGAAGCATACGCGCGCCTTGTTGCGCTGTTCTACTTTTCTACTGTTTATTTTTTTATTGTTAATTCACAAATAGATTGATTGCTTCTCTATTTGCGGGTCGGGGGCTTGTTTTTCTCATGGGCCTTATGTGTTTTGGCTTCCATGATTTTGGGATGAGAACACCCTTTATTGCATTGCAGGATATGTCTAGATGCTAAGACACGTCATCATTTACTTGGTAGGAAATTACTCTCTTTTCTAGAACTATTGTTCTTCACAAAAATGATATGTTAGTATCACTACCAAAAACATATCCAAAGTAGTGGTTGGCGTCAAGCATGTCCCCGACCTGTAGGTAAACCATAGTACTGGATGGACATGATAATATTAATATGCAAAACTAATTGAAGACTTTAATATGCGTAACTGAGGCTTCTGATTGTAGTATTCATTTACAACAATCATACAACTCTATGATTTAACCAATCAATATTTACTAATTTACCTTGGTCACATACAAATAATACAAAACACCAACAATTATGGTCTGCAATAATGGTAGAAGGGTAGTTAAAGTGAGAAATACTTGGAAGTTGTAACATTGCACCAAAGTATATGGCTTTTGGTTTTCAATATTCATCATTCATATGCGTAGTTAGAATCAAAATAGAAAGAACATATTTGAAATAAAAGCAATGATTTGCACTGACTAACTAACGACGGGAAAGGGAATGAAGCATGTTTATAGCAGCCTTTAAGAGGAAGAGACAGAAATGGGAGGATTAAGATATAATAGCATAGGTGATTGATCTCAGTTTTCATTTGAATGTAACATTACTAATGCAATAATAAGGCCTGATCAGTTGTGTACATAAGCCATTGGAAAAGGCAATAATAAAATGGTTATTATCATATTTCCCGTTCATGATAAATACTTATTATTCATGCTAGAATTATACTGACCAGAAACTTAAATACATGTGTGAATACATAAACTATATCGTGTCCCTAGTAAGTCTCTACTAGACTAGCTCGTTGATCAAAGATGGTTATGGTTTCCTGACCATATGCATGAGTTGTCATTTGATAACGGGGTCACATCATTATGAGGAGGATGTGATGGACAGACTCAACCGTAAGCTTAGCATCAGATCATTTAGTTATTTGCTATAGTTTTCTTCATGTCAAGTATATGTTCCTTTGACTATGAGATCATGCTACTCCCGAATACCGGAGCAATGCCTTATGTGCTAAGTCACTTCGTAACTGGGTGATCATAAAGGTGCTCTACAAGTATCTCTGAAGGTGTCTGTTGGGTTGCATGGATCGAGATTGGGATTTGTCACTCTGTGTGATGGAGAGATATCTCTAGGTCCAAACCCGAGACTGGGTGTCTCTATTGCAAGGGGAATGGCCACTGGAAACGAAACTGCCCCAAGTACTTGGCAGATAAGAAGGCTGGCAACGACAACAAAGATATATATGACATCCATGTTATTGATGTGTACCTTACTAGTGCTCGAAGTAGCGCCAAGATATTTGATACTAGTCCGGTTGCTAATATTCGTAACTCGAAATAGGAGTTGCAGAATAAACCGATACTAGCTAAGGACGAGGTGACGATGCACGTTGGAAATGGTTCCAAGGTTGATGTGATCGCCGTTGGCGCGCTCCCTCTACATTAACCTTCAGGATTAGTTTTAAACCTAAATAATTGTTTCTTGGTGCCTGCGTTGAGTATGAACATTATATCTGGATCTTGTTTATTGCAAGACTGTTATTCATTTAAGTCAGAGAATAATGGATGTTCTATTTATATGGATAATATCTTCTATGGTCATCCACCCCTTGTGAATGGTTTATTCTTGTTGAATCTCGATCATAATGATACACATATTCATAATAATGATGTCAAAAGATGCAAATTTAATTATGGTAATTCCACATATTTGTGGTGCTACCGCTTAGGTCATATTGGTATAAAACGCATGAAGAAACTCCATGCTGATGGACTTCTGGAATCACTTGATTATCAATCATTTGGTACATGTGAACCATGCCTTATGGGCAAAATGACTAAAACCCCGTTTTCCGGAACAATGGAGCGGGCAAATGACTTATTGGAAATAATACATACCGATGTATGCGATCTGATGAGTGTTGAATCAGGCGATGGATATCATTATTTTCTTGCCTTCACAGATGATTTGAGTAGATACGGGTATATTTACTTAATGAAACATAAGTCTGGAACATTTGAAAAGTTCAAGGAATTTCAGAATGAAGTGGAGAATCATCATAACAAGAAAATAAAGTTTCTACTATCTGATCGTGGAGGTGAATATTTGAGTTACGAGTTTGGTATGCATTTAAGATAATGTGGAATTGTTTCACAACTCACGCCACCTGGGACACCACAGCGTAATGGTGTGTCCGAACATCGTAATCGTACTTTATTAGATATGGTGTGTTCTATGATGTCTCTTACCAATTTGCCACTATCATTTTGGGGTTATGCATTAGAGACGGCCGCATTCACGTTAAATAGGGCATCGTCTAAATCCGTTGAGACGACATTGTATGAGTTATGGTTTGGCAAGCAGCCTAAGTTGTCGTTTCTTAAAGTTTGGGGATGCGGCGCTTATGTCAAGAGGCTTCAACCTGATAAGCTCGAACCCTAAGTGAAGAAGTGCGTCTTCATAGGGTACCCTAAAGAAACCATTGGGTATACCTTCTATCATAGATCTTAGGGCAAGATTTTTGTTGCTAAGAATGGGACCTTTCTAGAGAAGGAGTTTCTCTCAAAAAAAGTGAGTGGGAGGAAAGTAAAACTTGATGAGGTATTTGTACCTTCTCTTGAATTTGAGAGTAGCACATCATAGAAAACAGTTCTCGTGATGCCTAGACCAATAAGAGAGTAAGCTAATGATGATGATCATGAAACTTTAGATCAAGCTACTACTGAACGTCGTAGGTCGACCAGGACACGCTCCGCACCAGAGTGGTATGGTAATCCCATCCTGGAAGTAATGTTGTTAGACAACGGCGAACCTATGAACTATGAAGAAGCAATGATGATCCCGAATTCTGACAAATGGCTTGAGGCCATGAAATCCGAGATAGGATCCATGTATGAGAACAAAGTATGGCCTTTGGTGGACCTGCCCGATGACCGGCAGGCAATTGAGAACAAATGGATCTTTAAGAAGAAGACAGACGCGGATGGTAATGTCACCGTCTATAAAGCTCGACTTGTCACAAAGGGTTTTCGGCAAATTCAAGGAGTTGACTACGATGAGACTTTATCACCCGTAGCGATACTTAAGTCCGTTAGACTCATGTTAGCAATTGCCGCATATTACGACTATGAAATCTGGCAGATGGATGTCAAAACAGCGTTCCTTAACGGGTTCCTTAAGGAAGAGTTGTATATGATGCAACCAGAAGGTTTTGTCGATCCTAAGGATGCTAAAAAGGTATGCAAGCTCCAGAGATCCATCTATGGACTGGTGCAAGCATCTCGAAGTTGGAATTTACGCTTTGATGAGGTGATCAAGGCTTTTGGTTTTATACAAATTTACGGAGAAGCTTGTATGTATAAGAAAGCGAGTGGAAGCTCTGTAGCATTTCTAATACTATATGTGGATGACATATTATTGATTGGAAATGATATAGAATTTTTGGAAAGCATAAAGGGTTATATGAACAAGAGTTTTTCAATGAAAGACCTAGGTGAAGCTACTTACATATTGGGCATTAAGATTTATAGAGATAGATTGAGACGCTTGATAGGAATTTCACAAAGCACATACCTTGACAAGATTTTGAAGAAGTTCAAAATGGACCAATCGAAGAAAGGGTTCTTACATGTGTTGCAAGGTATGAAGTTGAGTCAGACTCAAAGCCCGACCACGGCAGAAGAAAGAGAAAGGATGAAGGTCATCCCCTATGTCTCGGCAATAGGCTCTATAATGTATGACATGTTGTGCACCACACCTGATGTGTGCCTTGCCATAAGTCTGGCAGGGAGGTACCAAAGTAATCCAGGAGTGCATCACTAGACAGCGATGAAAAATATTCTCAGCTAGCTAAAGAGGACTAAGGACATGTTTCTCGTTTATGGAGGTGACAAAGAGCTCGTCGTAAAGGGTTACGTTGATGCTAGCTTTGACACTGATACGGATGACTCAAAGTCACAAACCGGATACGTAATTATTTTGAATGGTGCAGCAGTCAGTTCATGCAGTTCCAAGCAGAGCGGTCATAGCAGGATCTACATGTGAAGCAGAGCAGCTTCGGAAGCGACGAACGAAGGAGTCTAGATGAAGGAGATCATCCCTGATCTTTTTGGGGGTGCATATCCGATCTAGGAGTTGTGCCTAGTGCATCGGATCCAATGACTATCTTTTGTGACAACGCTAATGCAATTGTTATAACCAAAGAGCCCAAGATTCACAAGAAGACCAAGCACATCAAACGTCGCTTCAACTCCATTCGTAATAAAATTAAGGATGGAGACATAGAACTTTGCAAAGTACATACGGATCTGAATGTGACAGACCCATTGACTAAACCTCTTCCACGAGCAAAACATGATCAGCACCAGGACTCCATGGGTGTTAGATTCATTACTATATAAACTAGATTATTAACTCTAGTGCAAGTGGGAGATTGTTCGAATGCCTGGAGGGAATAATAAATTGGTTATTATCATATTTTCCATTCATGATAAATGTTCATTATTCATGCTAGAATTGTATTGATCGGAAACTTAAATACATGTGTGAATACATAAACTACACCATGTCCCTAGTAAGCCTCTACTAGACTAGCTCATTGATCAAAGATGGTTATGGTTTCCTGACCATAGACATGAGTTGTCATTTCATAACGGGATCACATCATTAGGAGGAGGATGCGATGGACAGACTCAACCATAAGCTTAGCATCAGATCGTTTAGTTATTTGCTATAGCTTTCTCCATGTCAAGTATCTGTTCCTTCGACCATGAGATCATGCTACTCTCGGATACCGAAGGAATGCCTTATGTGCTATCAAACGTCACTTCATAACTAGGTGATCATAAAGGTGCTCTACATGTATCTTCGAAGGTGTCTATTGGGTTGCATGGATTGAGACTTGGATTTGTTACTCCGTGTGATGGAGAGATATCTCTAGGCCCTCTCGGTAATTCAACATCATAAGAAGCTTCATCTGACTAATGGGTTTAGTCACGGGATCTTGCATTATGGAACGAGTAAAGAGACTTGCCAGTAACGAGATTGAACTAGGAATGGAGATACCGACAATCGAATCTCAGGCAAGTAACATGTCACTAGACAAATGGAATTGCATACGGGATTAACCGAATCCTCGACATCATGGTTCAACCTATAAAATATCTTCCTGGAATATGTAGGAACCAATACGGGCATCCAGGTTCCACTATTGGTTATTGGCCAGAGAGGTGTCTCGGTCATGTCTGCATGTTCCCGAACCCGTATGGTCACACGCTTAACGTTTGATGGCGCTAGGGTAGTATTGAGATATTAATAGCAGAAAGTCCAAAGGTTGTTCGGTGTCCCGGATGAGATCCTGGACATCACGAGGAGCTCTAGAATGGTCCGGGGGTAAAGATTTATATATGGGAAGTCATATTTTAGGATCCGAAAGAAGATCGGGTTTTTCGGTATTGTACCGGGAAGCTTCGATGAGGTTCCTAAGGATTCCAGAGGGGTCCGGAAGTCCATGGATGGTTCTACCACGTCCCAAGGGCCAACTTGGGTCGTAGGGGGCATCCTAGCCCTGTTGGGGAACATAGCAGAAATTCAAAAAAATTCCTACGTGTCACCAAGATCTATCTATGGAGAAACCAGCAACGAGGGGAAGGAGAGTGCATCTACATACCCTTGTAGATCGCTATGCGGAAGCGTTCAAGAGAACGGGTTGAAGGAGTCGTACTCGTCGTGATCCAAATCACCGGAGATCCTAGTGCCGAACGGACGGCACCTCCGCGTTCAACACACGTACAGCCCGGTGACGTCTCCCATGCCTTGATCCAGCAAGGAGAGAGGGAGAGGTTGAGGAAGACTCCATCCAGCAGCAGCACAACGGCGTGGTGGTGGTGGAGGAGCGTGGTACTCCAGCAGGGCTTCGCCAAGCACCGCAAGAGACGAGGAGGGAGAGGGGTAGGGCTGCGCCAAGGAGAGGAACTCTTGTCTCTGGCAGCCCAAAATCTCAAGTATATATAGGGGGAGGGGAGGGGCTGTGCCCCACCTAGGTTTCCACCCCTAGGGGTGGTGGCCAGCCCTAGATCCCATCTAGGGGGGGCGGCCAAGGGGGGAGAGAGGGGGACGCACCACTAGGTGGGCCTTAGGCCCATCTGAGCCTAGGGTTTGCCCCCTTCCACTCTCCCTTGCGCCTTGGGCCTTGGTAGGGGGCGCACCAGCCCACCTGGGGCTGGTCCCCTCCCACAGTTGGCCCATGCTGCCCTCCGGGGCTTGTGGCCCCACTTGGTGGACCCCCGGGACCCTCCCGGTGGTCCCGATACGTTACCGATAAAACCCGAAACTTTTCCGGTGACCAAAACAGGACTTCCCATATATAAATCTTTACCTACGGACCATTCCGAAACTCCTCATGACGTCCGAGATCTCATCCGGGACTCCGAACAACATTCGGTAACAACATACAAACTTCCTTTATAACCCTAGCGTCATCGAGCCTTAAGTGTGTAGACCCTACGGGTTCGGGAACCATGCAGACATGACCGAGACATTCTCCGGTCAATAACCAACAGCGGGATCTGGATACCCATGTTGGTTCCCACATGTTCCACGATGATCTCATCGGATGAACCATGATGTCGAGGATTCGATCAATCCCGTATACAATTCCCTTTGTCTAGCGGTATTGTACTTGCCCGAGATTCGATCGTCGGTATCCCGATACCTTGTTCAATCTCGTTACCGGCAAGTCTCTTTACTCGTTCCGTAACACATCATCACGTGATCAACTCCTTGATCATATTGTGCACATTATGATGATGTCCTACCGAGTGGGCCCAGAGATACCTCTCGGTCACACGGAGTGACAAATCCCAGTCTCGATTCCTGCCAACCTAACAGACACTTTCGGAGATACCCGTAGTGCACCTTTATAGCCACCCAGTTACGTTGTGACGTTTGGCACACCCAAAGTATTCCTACGGTATCCGGGAGTTGCACAATCTCATGGTCTAAGGAAATGATACTTGACATTAGAAAAGCTTTAGCAAACGAACTACACGATCTATGCTATGCTTAGGATTGGGTCTTGTCCATCACATCATTCTCCTAATGATGTGATCCCGTCATCAACGACATCCAATGTCCATGGCCAGGAAACCGTAACCATCTATTGATCAACGAGCTAGTCAACTAGAGGCTTACTAGGGACATGGTGTTGTCTATGTATCCACACATGTATCTGAGTTTCCTATCAATACAATTCTAGCATGGATAATAAACGATTATCATGAACAAGGAAATATAATAATAATCAATTTATTATTGCCTCTAGAGCATATTTCCAACAGTCTCCCACTTGCACTAGAGTCAATAATCTAGTTCACATCGCCATGTGATTAACACTCACGGGTCACATCGCCATGTGACCAATATCCAAAGAGTTTACTAGTGTCACTAAACTAGTTCACATCATCATGTGATTAAGACTCAATGAGTTCTGGGTTTGATCATGTTTTGCTTGTGAGAGAGGTTTTAGTCAACGGGTCTGCAACATTCAGATCCGTATGTACTTTGCAAATCTCTAGGTCATATTATAAATGCTGCTTCCACGCTCCACTTGGAGCTATTCCAAATGGTTGCTCCACTATATGTATCCGGTTTGCTACTCAGAGTCATTCGGATAGGTGTTAAAGCTTGCATCGATGTAACCCTTTACGCCGAACTCTTTATCACCTCCATAATCGAGAAACATGTCCTTATTACTCCAAGGACAATTTTGACCGCTATCTAGTGATCCACTCCTGGATCACCTTTGTACCCTCTTGCCAGACATGTGGCAAGGCACACATCAGGTGCGGTACTCAGCATGGCATACCGTATAGAGCCTATGACAAAAGCATAGGGGATGACATTCGTCCTTTCTCTTTCTTCTGCCGTGGTCGAGCTTTAAGTCTTAACTTCATACCTTACAACTCAGGCAAGAACTCCTTCTTTGACTGATCCATCTTGAACACCTTCAAGATCATGTCAAGGTATGTGCTCATTTGAAAGTACCATTAAGCGTTTTGATCTATCCTTATAGATCTTGATGCTCAACGTTCAAGTAGTTTAATCCAGGCTTTCCATTGAAAAACACTTTTCAAATAACTCTGCATGCTTTCTAGAAATTCTACATCATTTCCGATCAACAACATGTTAACAACACATACTCATCGGAAATTCTATAGTGCTCCCACTCACTTCTTTGGAAATACAAGTTTCTCATAAATTTTGTATACACCCAAAATCTTTGATCATCTCATCAAAGCATACATTCCAACTCCGAGATGCTTACTCCAGTCCTTAGAAGGATTGCTCGAGCTTTGCATACTTATTAGCATCTTTCAGGATTGACAAAACCTTCTGGTTGTATCACATACAACCTTTCCTCAAGAAAATCATCGAGGAAACAATGTTTTGACATCCTATCTGCAAGATTTCATAAATAATGCAGTAATCGCTAATATAATTCCAACAGACTCTTAGCATCGCTACGAGTGAGAAAGTCTCATCATAGTCAACTCCTTGAACTTGTGAAAAACTCTTCGCCACAAGTCGAGCTTCATAGACGGTGACATTACCGTCTACGTCCGTCTTCTTCTTAAAATCCATATGTACCTAACAGCCTTACGACCATCAAGTAGTTCTTCCAAAGTCTACACTTTGTTTTCATATATGGATCCTCTCTCGGATTATATGGCCTCGAGCCATTTTGGAATCCAGGCCCACCATCACTTCTCCATAGCTCGTAGGTTCATTGTTGTCTAGCAACATGACTTCCAAGACAGGATCACGTACCACTCTGAAGTAGTACGCATCCTTGTCATCCCACGAGGTTTGGTAGTGACTTGATCTGAAGTTTCATGATCACTATCATAAGCTTCCACTTCAATTGGTGTAGGTGCCACAGGAACAACTTCCTGTGCCCTGCCACACAATAGTTGAAGAGACGGTTCAATAACCTTATCAAGTCTCCACCATCCTCCCACTCAATTCTTTCGAGAGAAACTTTTCCTCGAGAAAGGACCCGATTCTAGAAACAATCCCTTATTGCTTTTGGATCTGAGACAGGAGGTATACCCAACTGTTTTTGGGTGTCCTATGAAGATGCATTTGTCCGCTTTGGGTTCGAGCTTATCAGCCTGAAACTTTTTCACATAAGCGTCGCAGCCCCAAACTTTTAAGAAATGACAGCTTAGGTTTCTCTAAACCATAGTTCATACGGTGTCATCTCATCGGAATTACGTGGTGCCCTATTTAAAGTAAATGTGGTTGTCTCTAATGCCTAACCCATAAACTATCGTGGTAATTCGATAAGGGACATCATGGTATGCATCATATCCAATAGGGTGCAGTTATGATGTTCGGACACACCATCACACTATGGTGTTCCAGGCTGTATCTGTTGTGAAACAATTTCCACAATGTCTTAATTCTGTGCCAAACTCGTAATTCAGATATTCATCTCTATGATCATATCATAGATCTTTTATCCTCTTGTCACGACGATCTTTCAACTTCACCCTGAAATTACTTGAACCTTTCAATAATTCAGACTCATGATTCATCAAGTAAATATACTCAACATCTACTCAAATCATCTGTGAAGTAAGAACATAACGATATCCACTACATGCCTCAGCACTCATTGGACTGCACACATCAAAATGTATTACTTCCAACAAGTTGCTTTCTAGTTCCATTTTACTGAAAACGAGGCTTTCAGTCATCTTGCCCATGTGGTATGATTTGCATGTCTCAAGTGATTCAAAATCAAGTGAGTCCAAACGGTCCATTTGCATGGAGTTTCTTCATGCATATACACCAATAGACATGGTTCGCATGTCTCAAACTTTTCAAAAACGAGTGAGCCCAAAGATCCATCAACATGGAGCTTCTTCATGCGTTTTATACCGATATGACTTACGTGGCAGTGCCACAAGTAGGTGGTACTAGCATTACTATCTTATATCTCTTGGCATGAACATGTGTATCACTACGATCGAGATTCAATAAACCATTCATTTTAGGTGCAAGACCATTGAAGGTATTATTCAAATAAACAGAGTAACCATTATTCTCCTTAAATGAATAACCGTATTGCGATAGACATAATCCAATCATGTCTATGCTCAACGCAAACACCAATCTTGATGGTAGAGGGAGCGTACGATATTTGATCAACCTTGGAAATACTTCCAACACATATCGTCATCTCACCTTTTAGCTAGTCTCCGTTTATTCCGTAGCTTTTATTTCGAGTTACTAACACTTAGTAACCGAACCGGTATCTAATACCCTGGTGCTACTAGGAGTACTAGTAAAGTACACATTAACACAATGTATATCCAATATACTTCTACCGACCTTGCCAGCCTTCTCATCTACCAAGTATCCAGGGTAATTCTGCTCCAGTGGCTGTTTCCCTTATTACAGAAGCACTTAGTCTCGGGTTTGGGTTCAACTTTGGGTTTCTTCATTAGAGCAGCAGCTGAATTGTCGTTTCATGAAGTATCCCTTCTTGCCCTTGCCCTTCTTGAAACTAGTGGTTTCACTAACCATCAACAATTGATGCTCCTTCTTGATTTCTACTTTCGCGGTGTCAAACATCGCGAATATTTCAAGGATCATCATATCTATCCCTGATATGTTATAGTTCATCACGAAGCTCTAGCAGCTTGGTGGCAATGACTTCGGAGAAATATCACTATCTCATCTAGAAGATCAACTCCCACTCGAATCAAATGATTGTTGTACTCAGACAATCTGAGCACAAGCTCAACAATTGAGCTTTTCTCCCTTAGTTTGCATGCTAAGAAAATCGTCGAAGATCTTATACCTCTTGACGTGGGCACGAGCCTGAAATCCCAATTTCAGCCCTCGAAACATCTCATATGTTTCGCGACGTTTCAAAACGTCTTCGGTGCCTCAACTCTAAACCGTTTAACTAAACTATCACGTAGTTATCAAAATGTGTATGTCAGATGTTCGCAACATCCACAGACGACGTTCGAGGTTCAGCACACTGAGCGGTGCATTAAGGACATAAGCCTTCTATGAAGCAATGAGGACAATCCTCAGTTTACGGACCTAGTCCACATAATTGCTACTATCAACTTTCAACTAAATTTTCTCTAGGAACATATCTAAACAGTAGAACTGAAGCGCGAGCTACGACATAATTTGCGAAGATCTTTTGACTATGTTCAGGATAATTAAGTTCATCTTATGAACTCCCACTCAGATAGACATCCCTCTAGTCATCTAAGTGATTACATGATCCGAGTCAACTAGGCCGTGTCCGATCATCACGTGAGACGGACTAGTCATCATCGGTGAACATCTTCATGTTGATCGTATCTACCATATGACTCATGCTCGACCTTTCGGTCTCTTGTGTTCCGAGGCCATGTCTGTACATGCTAGGCTCGTCAAGTCAACCTAAGTGTTTCGCGTGTGTAAATCTGTCTTACACCCGTTGTATGTGAATGTTAGAATATATCACACCCGATCATCACGTGGTGCTTCGAAACAACGAACTGTCGCAACGATGCACAGTTAGGGGGAACACTTTCTTGAAATTATCATGAGGGATCATCTTATTTACTACCGTCGTTCTAAGTAAACAAGATGCAAAAACATGATAAACATCACATGCAATCAAATAATAGTGACATGATATGGCCAATATCATATAGCTCCTTTGATCTCCATCTTGGGGCTCCATGATCATCTTGTCACCGGCATGACACCATGATCTCCATCATCGTGTCTCCATGAAGTTGCTCGCCAACTATTACTTCTACTACTATGGCTACCGGTTAGCAATAAAGTAAAGTAATTACATGGCATTGTTCAATGACACGCAGGTCATACAATAAATAAAGACAACTCCTATGGCTCCTGCCGGTTGTCATACTCATCGACATGCAAGTCGTGATTCCTATTACTAGAACATGATCAATCTCATACATCACATATATCATTCATCACATCCTTTTGGCCATATCACATCACATAGCATACCCTGCAAAAACAAGTTAGATGTCCTCTAATTGTTGTTTGCATGTTTTACGTGGCTGCTATGGGTTTCTAGCAAGAACGTTTCTTACCTACGCAAAAACCACAACGTGATATGCCAATTGCTATTTACCCTTCATAAGGACCCTTTTCATCGAATCCGATCCGACTAAAGTGGGAGAGACAGACACCCACTAGCCACCTTATGCAACTAGTGCATGTCAGTCGGTGGAACCAGTCTCACGTAAGAGTATGTGTAAGGTCGGTCCGGGCCGCTTCATCCCACAATGCCGCCGAATCAAGATTGGACTAGTAACGGTAAGCATACTGAACAAAATCAATGCCCACAACTACTTTGTGTTCTACTCGTGCATAGAAACTACGCATAGACCTAGCTCATGATGCCACTGTTGGGGAACGTAGCAGAAATTCAAAAAAAATCCTATGTGTCACCAAGATCTATCTATGGAGAAACCAGCAACGAGGGGAAGGAGAGTGCATCTACATACCCTTGTAGATCGCTATACGGAAGCGTTCAAGAGAACGGGTTGAAGGAGTCGTACTCGTCGTGATCCAAATCACCGGAGATCCTAGTGCCGACCGGACGGCACCTCCGCGTTCAACACACGTACAGCCCGGTGACGTCTCCCATGCCTTGATCCAGCAAGGAGAGAGGGAGAGGTTGAGGAAGACTCCATCCAGCAGCAGCACAACGGCGTGGTGGTGGTGGAGGAGCGTGGTACTCTAGCAGGGCTTCGCCAAGCACCGCAAGAGACGAGGAGGGAGAGGGGTAGGGCTGCGCCAAGAAGGAGAGGAACTCTTGTCTCTGGCAGCCCAAAACCTCAAGTATATATAGGGGAAGGGGAGGGGCTGCGCCCCACCTAGGTTTCCATCCCTAGGGGTGGCGGCCAGCCCTAGATCCCATCTAGGGGGGCGGCCAAGGGGGGAGAGAGGGGGCGCACCACTAGGTGGGCCTTAGGCCCATCTGAGCCTAGGGTTTGCCCCCTTCCACTCTCCCTTGCGCCTTGGGCCTTGGTGGGGGCCGCACCAGCCCACCTGGGGCTGGTCCCCTCCCACACTTGGCCCATGCTGCCCTCTGGGGCTTGTGGCCCCACTTGGTGGACCCCCGGGACCCTCCCGGTGGTCCCGATACGTTACCGATAAAACCCGAAACTTTTCCGGTGACCAAAACAGGACTTCCCATATATAAATCTTTACCTCCGGACCATTCCGGAACTCCTCATGACGTCCGGGATCTCATCCGGGACTCCGAACAACATTCGTAACCACATACAAACTTCCTTTATAACCCTAGCGTCATCGAACCTTAAGTGTGTAGACCGTACGGGTTCGGGAACCATGCAGACATGACCGAGACGTTCTCCGGTCAATAACCAACAGCGGGATCTGGATACCCATGTTGGTTCCCACATGTTCCACGATGATCTCATCGGATGAACCACGATGTCGAGGATTCGATCAATCTCGTATACAATTCCCTTTGTCTAGCGGTATTGTACTTGCCCGAGATTCGATCGTCGGTATCCCGATACCTTGTTCAATCTCGTTACCGGCAAGTCTCTTTACTCGTTCCGTAACACATCATCACGTGATCAACTCCTTGATCACATTGTGCACATTATGATGATGTCCTACCGAGTGGGCCCAGAGATACCTCTCCATCACACGGAGTGACAAATCCCAGTCTCGATTCGTGCCAACCCAACAGACACTTTCGGAGATACCCGTAGTGCACCTTTATAGCCACCCAATTACGTTGTGACGTTTGGCACACCCAAAGTATTCCTACGGTATCCGGGAGTTGCACAATCTCATGGTCTAAGGAAATGATACTTGACATTAGAAAAGCTTTAGCAAATGAACTACACGATCTATGCTATGCTTAGGATTGGGTCTTGTCCATCACATCATTCTCCTAATGATGTGATCCCGTCATCAACGACATCCAATGTCCATGGCCAGGAAACCGTAACCATCTATTGATCAACGAGCTAGTCAACTAGAGGCTTACTAGGGACATGGTGTTGTCTATGTATCCACACATGTATCTGAGTTTCCTATCAATACAATTCTAGCATGGATAATAAACGATTATCATGAACAAGGAAATACAATAATAATCAATTTATTATTGCCTCTAGGGCATATTTGCAACAAGCCCTGCTAGGCCAAGCACACCAACCCCTTGGGCCCATATGGGAAGAGTCCTAAGTGGAGAAGGCACCTCCCCCTTGCCTTGTGGGGAGGGATTCCTCGCTTGGCCGGCCAGCCCCTCCTTGGAGGAGGGGCCAAGGGGTTGTGCCCCCCCCCTCCTCACCCCTTTATATAGTGGGGAGGCGCAGGGGGTAACCACCCTTCCAGACTTGCCCACAAACTGGATAAGTATTTATTTTGAATGGTGGAGCTGTCAGTTGGTGCAATTCCAAGCAGAGCGTCATGGCAGGATCTACATGTGAAGCGGAATACATAGTTGCTTCAGAAGCGACAAATGAAGGAGTCTGGATGAAGGTGTTCATATCGGATCTAGGAGTTGTGCCTAGTGCATCGGATCCAATGACTATCTTTTGTGACAACACTGGTGCAATTGCCATAGCCAAAGAGCCCAGGTTTCACAAGAAGACCAAGCACATCAAACGCCGCTTCAACTCCATTCGTAATAACATTAAGGCTGGTGACATAGAACTTCTCGTCAAAAAAAGGATGGTGACATAGAACTTTGCAAAGTACATACGGATCTAAATGTGGTAGACCCGTTGACTAAACCTATTCCACGAGCAAAACATGATCAGCACCAGGACTCCATGGGTGTTAGATTCATTACTATGTAAGCTAGATTATTAACTCTAGTGCAAGTGTGAGACTGTTGGAAATATGCCCTAGAGGCAATGATAAATTGGTTATTATCATATTTTCCGTTCATGATAAATGTCCATTATTCATGCTAGAATTGTATTGACCGGAAACTTAAATACATGTGTGAATATGTAAACTACACCATGTCCCTAGTAAGCCTTTACTAGACTAGCTCATTGATCAAAGATGGTTATGGTTTCCTGACCATAGATATGAGTTGTCATTTGATAATGGGATCACATCATTAGGAGGGGGATGTGTAGCCGTAAGCTTAGCATCAGATCATTTAGTTATTTGCTATAGCTTTCTTCATGTCAAGTATTTGTTCCTTCGACCATGAGATCATGCTACTCCCGTATACTGGAGGAATGCCTTGTGTGCTATCAAACTTCACTTCATAATTGGGTGATCATAAAGGTGCTCTATAGGTATCTTCGAAGGTGTTTGTTGGGTTGCATGGATTGAGACTCGGATTTGTTACTCCGTGTGATGGAGAGATATCTCTAGGCCCTCTCGGTAATTCAACATCATAAGAAGCTTCATCTGACTAATGGGTTTAGTCGCGGGATCTTGCATTACGGAACGAGTAAAGAGACTTGCCAGTAACGAGATTGAACTAGGTATGGAGATACCGACAATCGAATCTCAGGCAAGTAACATGTCACTAGACAAAGGGAATTGCATACGGGATTAACCAAATCCTCGACATCATGGTTCAACCTATAAAATATCTTTCTGGAATATGTAGGAACCAATACGGGCATCCAGGTTTCACTATTGGTTATTGGCCAGAGAGGTGTCTCAGTCATGTCTGCATGTTCCCGAACCCGTATGGTCACACGCTTAACGTTTGATGGCGCTAGGGTAGTATTGAGATATTAATAGCAGAAAGTCCAAAGGTTGTTCGGTGTCTCGGATGAGATCCTGGACATCACGAGGAGCTCCAGAATGGTCCGGGGGTAAAGATTTATATACGGGAAGTCATATTTTGGGTTCCGAAAGAAGTTCAGGTTTTTTGGTATTGTACCGGGAAGCTTCCTGGAGGTTCCAGAGAATTCCGGAGGGGTTCGGAAATCTATGGATGGTTCTACCACGTCCCAAGGGCCAACTTGGGTCGTAGGGGGGTGTCCTAGCCCTGCTAGGCCAGGCGCACCAACCCCTTTGGCCCATATGGGAAGAGTCACAAGTGGAGAAGGCACCTCCCCCTTGCCTTGTGGGGAGGGATTCCTCCCTTGGCCGCCGCAGGGGGCAGCCACCCTTCCAGACTTGCCCATTACCTCTCCCAACTCCTCCCATATTCCTCTGGTACACACTTGGCAAAGCTCTGCCAGAATTCCGTTGCTGCCACCATCACCATGCCGTCGTGTTGGTTCTGATCTCATCTACCTCCTCTCCCTCGCTTGCTGGATCAAGGAGAGGACGCCATCAAGTTGAATGTGCGCTAATCTCAGAGGTGCCATCCGTTTGGCACTAGATCGGATTGAATCGTGATTAGATCGCAAAGAGTACGACTACATCAACCGCGTTACAGCGCTAACGCTTTCGGTCTACAATGGTATGTAGACACACTCCCCTCTCGTAGTTATGCATCTCCTAATTGGATCTTGGGTGTTTCGTAGGAAAAAAATTTGATTTTCATGCAACGTTCCCCTTCATAAGCAACCTATGACAATTAACCAAATTATCTTCATAGGAAGACCTAGTTATCATCTTGTCTTATTGTTTTAGTGCCAATTAAATTCAGTTACAGACCGCGTGCTCCTTAGGCTTGGAACCATATCCTAATTAATACTCCCTCCATTCTAAAATATAGTACATACTTTGTTTTGAAAAGTCAAACATACCAGTGTTTGACCAAGTTTTAAAAAATCAGCATCCACATGTACAGTTATAGTTTATTTATTTAATACTTTAGATATTGATAGTTTCTTCTAGAAACTTGGCCAATGGACATCTTTGACTTTAAAAAAGCTAATATGCACTGCACCGTTGAACAGAGGCAGCATAAAGCATGCCATGTATAAATTGCGTGAGGTTGTTAATCCACAAGCACGGAGATGGTACTTAAGCAGTGAAGCATGAGGCTTTCAAATTGAAACTTCACACGGTGAGATAAAATCCCGGTATAATCTGCTACCTGTTTAGCACTGAAGCGATCAAGATTGAATTTGAATCAGGCTGCCAAAGAAAGGACAAATGCATTTTTGCCCCTAGTTGGAACCTACCCACGGGGTTTGCCCTTACTTTTCGACTCCACTTAGATTTGCCCCTGAGGTTGCCCAAATGCCCTTTGACCGTTTGACAAATACTTTGAGAAATCGTAACAAATTCATATAAACTCAAAAAAATGCAAATAAGATATCAAAATATTTAGATAAACATTACCTTTATGCGCATATCATTTGCATTCAGGACAAAAGCACCATTTAAACTACTTGACCTTATTAATGTTATTAACATTATTAAAATGAAAAGGTATAAACAATAGCTTTTTCATGAAGAAACAATGCATGTAAATGTAGCTGATGTTTTCTAAACATCCGTATAACTTATTTGCATTTTTCGAAGTTCATGTCAACTTGTTATGAATGTTCAATCGACATTGACCATCATTTTGAAACTTCATCACAAGTTCATATGAACTCATAAAAATGCAAATAAGATCCCAGAATGTTCAGAAAACATCACCTACATTTGCATGTAATTTTTATTCATGAAAAGGTATTGTTTATACATAATAACATTAATAACCTCGAGTAGTTTAAACGGTACTTCTGTCATGAATGCAAATGACATGCACATAAAGGTAATGCTTATCTGAACATTTGGCTATCTTATTTGCATTTTTCTGAGTCATGTGAATTTGTTATGCATTTTCAAAGTATTGGTCAAATGGTCAAAGGGCATCCGGGCGACCTCAAAGGCAAATCTGAGCAGAGTCGAAAAGTAAGAGCAAACCCCGTGGGTAGGTTCCTACTAGGGGCAAAAATGCATTTGTCCCACCAAAGAAGGATGACAGAGGAAGAGGAAGGAGGTATCGAGAGTTGTACTGCAGACCTTGTGGGGCATGGCGTGTTGATGAAGACGACCAAGTTCCGAAGACGGTAATCATCTCTAGGCCCCGAGCGTCGTTGTCGTTGGATGTTAATTACCGCACAAAAGAAGGGGAGAAAGATGGAGCGATGGGCGAGGTATGCAGTGTGGTGGTGGACAGGCAAAGCCCGTGCAGCCTTGTGTGCGAAGAAGGCAGTGTGGGACTGACTCCCATGCAACCATGTCGTGCGGAGGAAGCGGTGATGGACTGGCGACACCCATGCAACCATATGATACGGAGGAGCAGGTGATGGGTCGGCTGCCTGTGCAACCGTATCGTGCGGAGGAGGCGATGATGACTCGAACATACCGACATAAGAGAAGGGAAGAAAGATGGGGAGATGGGCGGGGCATGCGGTGTGGTGATGGACTGATAGCATCCACGCAGCCACGTGACACAAAGGAGGCGGTTATGGGCCAAGCTGGCGATGACCGTGCCACTATGCAATTATACATCATTTTTATAGGCGTGGACATAATTGGCCGCAACATTAATTTCCTTCGTACCAGATGTACATGAGCAACATGTAACCCTTTTTTCTCTCACAAAAAAGTAGTTTCTCTGATCTAAAATAAATGTTATGATTTTAGTTTAGTTGTGGTTTTAGTTCAGGGATACACGTAACACACAAGTGCTGAACACATGTACTCCCTCCGTTCGGAATTACTTGTCGCAGAAATGAATGTATCTAGATGTATTTTAGTTCTAGATATATCCATTTCCGAGACAAGTAATTCCGAACGGAGGAAGTAGTTAGATGGTTGAGCCAAATAGTAAACAATACTCCTTCCGGTCCTTTTAGTCTGCATATAAGTTTTGTTCAAAGTCAAAGTATCTCTACTTTGACCAAACTTATAGAGATCAACATTCATAATGTAAAATGAACATTGTTAGTGTTAAATCAACATTGTTAGATTCATTACGAAATGTAGTTTCATAGTATATAGATTTCGTAGTGTAGGTGTTGATTTTCTTAATATAAATTTGGTCAAACTTTGTAAAATTTGACTTGATATAACCCTAATATGTGGAGTAAAAGGACCGCAGGGAGTACCTAATATATCCAAACCTTTCAACGATGTGCGTTCAATGAAAAGAGACGTTTCCATCAACTACAAAGGCATTTGTGAAGACTTCGTCAATCTCAAGATGACATACCGACTCAGTCTCTCAAAGGTACACATAGGGATATGGTGTGTGCATGCATTCATATGGATGAGCAAATTGTACTGTGTTCAAGAAAAAACAATACCTACTTACCTAATAAAAAGACCATGATTTTTCTAAGAAAATCAAAGTGATTTTTCTACAAAAATAAGAGACATGGTCACTTACCATCCCAGCCCCGGAGCGCTCACAGCGCTAAATTTCGAGGGAGCTTAGATATTGTATATATATATAGTGACATTACATGTGTGTTGACTCTGCCGTCAAAAAAGGTCATGTTTACTCGTCAAATCAAAAAGAAACAAGACGTATTTTCATGTGCTGTGACATGGCAAGAAAAAATGTTCAGGCCGATATACAATTTATGCGGCACAAAATGTCCAGGTTGTGTATCCCTAGAGGAAAATTCTGAAACCAAGAAACTAACAGTTTAAATACGGTGATCTAATAGTGATACAATAACAACACAATACAATTCACACTTCCATGGAACAGCACACCAGTGTATGCTCATAACTGAATAACTTTGATGGAATACCGATCCTCAAGTTTCCGTCACTTACTTGATAAGAGACTCCATGGCTTCAAAGAATAGAGGCACAAACTCCCTGTTTGGAGTCTTGACTGCACACTTGGCACCAGGAACACCAACAGCAGCAGTAAGCTCTATCAGGAATGGAATCCCACGGGGGATCTTCGCAGACAGATACAGCACGTCCATGTTTGCATTTTTCCGTTTGGCAATAAAGAACACATTTGATGCTGCAAGGTGTTCAACGGTGGCATCTATGCTGCTGATGACAGAATTGGGGTATTCTTTTGAAAATTCATTGTCATCAGGTAAAGATTTCCAGGCCTGCAGTCAGATTTAACCAATTCAAACTACAGATTAACAAGAAGGATATAATAGCGGAAGAGTACTCACTCGCCACAGGCGTTCTCTACAAGCCCTAAGGCCAACAGACCAAAACCAAACAGCTAAGCGAATCAAAACAACTAGGACAGCAACTACCGAGAAGAAAAGATTTACTCGTAGTAGATTTTACCTCGAGAAAACCCGTTCGCTCCATTTTGCCATCTTCACCAAAGAAGACATGGAGCGAACCTTTGTCACTGAAATACCACACAGGTTGCTGATTATTCTTCACTGCAACCTGCAGTAGCAAGTTTGGTGCTCCAGGGGAGACATTCTGGGAGAAAACCATAGCTAGGAGCGTCCTGGCTGAGGACCCAGGTTGGAGTGGAGGAACCTTATTCATCAACCGACACCAAGTTCAGTACAAGAAACTGAAATCTAGAAACAGAACTAACAAAATATAGACATCCTTGCACCTGAAGTGGTCCACCGGCTGCAAGACCAAATGTGTTCTTGTTAAACTGAATCATAAATCCATCTAATACACCCTGGGTCCCATTCTCAAAAGATATATCATAGTATATCTGGCCATCCCGTCGCACCAGTTGCGCACTGATCTGGAGACCTTGGCCAGTGGTTGAAGGCAATACAACAGGCAGTGGAGGTCTGCAGGGAAAACAATCAGAAAAGTCAAACTGGAGAAAAACTGGCTCGATCCGTATAACATGAATAAAATATCAAACTAAAACTTGGAGCAAAAACAATAAAAAGTTTTGCTGACCCTGAAGATGCTGTAGGCTCGTCAACAAGAACCAGGGCATTATCCAAACCCATTAAATCACCTAGGAGATCTGGGATCGGAGCAGCAACTGCTGGGGCTGCAGCTGCCGGCTGCTTCACTGGTACATTTGATGAATTGCCAGTACTAGAGGACGGTGATGCCCCATCCAGTCCCTGAGATGGTGACTCCGAATACCCAGTTTCTCCAGCATCAGCAAACTCCTCATCATCCACCCTAGGAGCTGCCTTAACACGGCTAACAAAGGCTTCTGGGGGCTTGTGATAAACTGATGATAATGTAGAAATGTTTGCTAATAATTCATCAAGAAGCGAAGAGTCAAGCTGGTTAGAGTCATCACTGATCACAGGCTTCTCTGCCAGAACAACATCTTTTGCTGCCTGTCAAAGCCACACACATACCCAGTGGTCACAGGGATATCTGACAAACAAAGGATAGGAAGGTGTGAAGTGTAAACTTTCAATACCTCAGGATCAGTAGAAAGAAGTCGCCAGTATATGTAAGCTCGATCACGCAGATCAGGATTGTCTGTTTCGACTGTTGCATTATTGAGAACAGCCTACAGAAATGATGCAGATTAGGCAGAAAACTGTGGCGCATAAAGTTATTAAACAGAATTTGTTAGGGACAGGACATACATTCTATTGGAATAAAGCCATTATTCATTCATTCAGCTAAGAGAAATTTGAATATAGTGTACCCTTATGAACCAAACATTCTTGTTCTCAACCCAAAAATTTGACTATTCTAATTATTAATGTTGCAACACAATTCAAGGTATGCTCAATGCTGTAAAGATTTCAACAAGCCTTTTTGAACACCATGACATGCCATGGTATCAAATAAGGAGATATTCAAAGACTCTTACATCATGCCAAAAGTTATTCTTTGCTCCGCAATTTAGTGTATCTATCATCTGCAAGAGTAAACACAGGAACTGAGAATAGTAACCTGTATCATCTGCTGGGGCCCCTCAGTTGGCTTCTTAAGAAACAACTTAACAGTCGCTGTTAGCAACTGCAGTTGAACTAATGCTGGTTCTTCTGGGAATGTATCCAAGAAACTCTCAAGGAGTTCATCAGCATTGTCAATTCTTTCGGCATATTCTCCAATTATCCAAATCATTGATGCCTGTATAAGAAAATAACATGCAAGTGAACAAAACATGCAAGAAATTACAAAGACCGTTCATAGACAATACCTTAGCCTCTGGTTCATCTAAAGTGTCCAAACTTTCACACAGTGTTGCGATGATAGACTCATATCTGCATATTTTGGCAAGAAAAAGGTTACTTTTTTACAAAAACATATGCTGAGCACAAAAGAAGAGCTCTGTAGTTCCAAAAACATAGAATGTTGAGCTTCCAGGCAAACCACTCACGTGTTAGGATAGCGTCTAAAGATGTCTTTGATGACAATGATAGCTTCTTGTACGACATAATTAACCTTTATCTTGATCAGCTCAAGCAAGACACTGATGCACCTTTCAGCAGCTCTCTCCAATTTAATTGCACATCTTCCAATCGCACGTACAGCTTTCCTCACAAAGTCAACATCCACCTCTGTGGCGTATTCTTTGAACTCCAATAGTACCTATAACGAGCTCAGTCAACTTCTGGATGGCAACTTGTAGAAAACAGATCTAGTACTATAATCAGAAATGAACAAGATGCTTAATAAATTTAACTATGGTAAGATTCACACTTGAAGTGATGGACTTCTGTTCCTACGGAGTTTTATTTACAATTTCTAATTCTGTTATGTATGAGACAGGAATATAATAACACAAGGCAGTAGCTAGAAATATTGTTCCACTCAAGTCAACATCATAACCACAACAGTAAATTAGTACATAAGAAAGAAAATTATGTACCTGATCAATGTTCCTATCTGACGCAAGCTTTATCATAATCTCTAACTTTTCCATCTTGACATATATTGGGTCATTGTACTTGCAAAAGAAGACCTATTGCCAAAAATACTATTGAGTTACAGAAACACTGGCATGATTGATTGATGAATAAGAATAGCTCGAAGACAAACAAATGTCACCTTAATTTCATGTGCAAGTATTGTAGGCCTTTTTTGAACAATCAGATTGATATTTCTCAATGCTACATACTGAATCTCGGGCTCTGCCGACAGTAGAGTAACCAGAGGGGGTGCCATTTTCTTGCAGAGATTCCGGACAACATCAGTGCTTGTAATGAGCACCATTTGTAGAAGGATTATCTGTGTGAAAGAGACAACCAACAGGTTAACTCTTACTGCAAAATCAAAAACAAACAGCAACTGCTGTCTTGAATAGTACCAGAACCAGCATTCCAACTTAAATGGATATGTATCATCCTCCGACTAAAAGGTCAGGAACATGAAAATCAATCCAATGCCACAGTCCATTTGTTCTTCCTATGATTTATGAGGATACATTTAAGATGAAAGAAAAAACTTTATTACCTAGTTAAATGAGCCCATAAATAAACAATATGAGTATGTCTTATTTGGGTACTTGCAGATATGTTTTTCCTTACCCTGCTACCCATGCAGTGAGAACTGGCAGCGCCCCTGTTCAGGCCTGACAGATCAATACAAGTACACATGGCACTGTGCCAATCTATGGTTAACGAATACCACATACACAACTGCATGCAGCACTTTCTAAAACTTTACTGTGTTCTAGTACATGTGAATCAGGCTAATGTACCTTGACAGCAGAAAGAACAACTGCACAGTTTGCATGTTGAAGACGGGGTGTAACTCGTTCCACTATATTTTCTGCGTCCCTTGCATCTGTTGCTTTGTACCTTGACAGAGAATCAAGAATGAAAACTTGTCCCCACCTGCAAAATTATCAAATATGATAAGCAGCTTACTCTAGAAAAATATGGGGGTTCAGAACCCAATATAGCAAAAACTGCATCATACTCTGTGCATTCATTCAGAGCAGTCAGAAGCTTTGTCAATGTATGGCTGGTGATCTCAAAGATCGGACGAGCACTACTGTCTTGAATCTCTGCCAGAGCAGCAACAGCATTTGCAACCACCATAGGATTGTTGTCAGAAATTAAGTCTTTGAGGGCCTCTAGAAATCCTCTGTCCTCCACTAGCTCAGCATTTATATCATAAAGCTTAGCAACACAAATAGCCGCTGTCTTCCGCACATATGGATCATCGTCCTGTGAAAAAATTCAAGACACAAGTATAGGCTTAATTCAATGGGAGACAGTTTTTTTTAAAGGAGTGTACAAACACCAATATACACCTTGAGGCATCTTTGAAGAGGGTCACACAGATACTCTGTGATTTTGTCTACACGGATGCAACCCATTGTCCTCACAGCCAAAGCACGGATCAGCGGATTTGGATCTTGTGAATCCTGCAAAAGTTTTGAATCTTCTTATTAGTTGCTGCTTCTGCACGGTTTCTTTCACACATGTTATAGCTTTATTTTTCTGCATAAATGTTCATTAGTAGTAATATGGTTATAATTTCTCACCTTAACAAATGTGTTCACGGCAAGTATCGCTAGATCTGGTTGACTTTTAGCATAGTTGATGAGATACAAATATACTAGTTTTTTCAGCTCCAAGTTCTCAGTCTGCATACAGTTCACGACATCCGTAAACAGTGATGAGACATCTTTTCCAACGGTCATCGCTGCAATCACTTTCTTGACAGCATCTTTTCTCTTGTCCTGCAAACCATGTTTCCACCAAAGCCTCAGATGCCAGAAGTGAACACATAATATGGTCTTACATCATTTATTCTTGCGTTAAAACTAGAAAACAGAAATGGGATCTATGGCTGGTGAATGACTGACAACAGTATATAGTCCAACCATTCTTGCTACATGGCATACTTCATCGCTGAGAATATTTCATATTAAAGACTGATATGGTACAAATGTTCATTAATTATGCATTAGAACATGGATTTTACAGCAAACGTGCAGCGCTGCAAAATGTAGCCAGAACGGTGACAGAATATTTTGTGACCGGGGGCTAGAGATGGCGTCTTAAAACCACTAGACCACCAAATCAAAATGATGTAGCATGTCTTGCTTGCAAAACATGGAGAAGTGATAGAGCCTAAGATGTGCTCTTATATTTCTTTACGGAGGGAGTACCTTTCTGTTTTAACCATGTGCAGAAAACCGCAAAGATGGCATAGATAAATATAAAGGATAAACACCTTTTTATCAGCAGCGAAGTGCCATTTCTACAGCTACACCAATGCATATTGATGCATATCTGGAGCCATGAAGATAAAAAATAAACTAGATGGAGGTAATGCCCGGCCCCGCACATAACTCCAAAATTACTACCTTATTCAAAAGGTATTCATTTACCCTCGAGAGCTTGGCTAACCAGACATCGAGCAGTCACTATATTCGATTTAATCTTGCTTTCACTGAAAAGCCCCGAAATGGATCAGAACTCAGTGCATTCATCTCGCTCCAAAGCAATTCAAACTCAAATCCGTCTGAACTGAATTCGGCACATTTAAGTACATTTTGTTGAAGAAAATGACCCCGAGATCGTCACTCTGCCGCAAATTCCAATCCTCGGAACAGAACCTAATCCCGTGGGATACCAACCAAAACTCGCAGATCTCAAACCGCCCGCGCGTGGGCACCCAACACCCTGGCCAGATCTGGATCCGGGCCAATCGATCCTCGGGCACAGCAAATCACACAAGAAGATAGACAGGGGAGAGACGGCGAGGCAAGGAGGGTGACCTTGTACTGGGAGTTGAGCTCCTCCTTGAGCTCGGGGATCTCCCCCTTTTTGGTGGTGGAGAAGTACTTGGAGTCGTGCCCGCTCATATCGCCCCGGCGAGCCTACCTGCCAAACACGCACCGGTCGCCGCCTCCGGCTGCGGAGCCGGGGGGTCGTGGTGGAGGCGTCCGATCTCGCGCGCGGCGGCGGTCGGCGGCCTGCCTGCCTGCCTGCGCAATGGGATGGGATTGGAGTTGGCGAGGGGAAGCCAGACGGGTGTGCGTGCGTGCGAGAGTTATGGGGATCAGAGAGATTGGGAGGGAGACGACGACGACGGTGGAGATCTGATCGGCTGCTCGCAAGTCATTCTTTTTTTTAAATAGCTTTATCTTTTTTTGAGATAAAATAGCTTTATCTACTATCTACTATCTATCTATCTACTACCACTATAAAATAATGAGAGAGGCAGATCCAAACAATCTCAACCGTCTATCCGTGCGATCTAAAGGTTGAAAACATTTCCGTGTTTAACACAACAAGCCACGAATCCCACTCATCGCATCTATCGCCCACTAATCCCACCATACCCCTTCGTTGTCATCAAACTGCCCTTCCCTAGGCTAAAAAAGAAACTGCTCTTCCTACATCAAAAAATAAAAAAATTGCTCTTCCCTGAGCACACGACGCACCACGTCTTCTGCACCCTGCTGCCGCCGCGCCGCTCCACCTCTGTTGCTCCATGAACGCGGGCGTGGGTCGCCGTCGGCGCCGCCGCTCGCCGCTCGACGTGAGGGCGGGTCTCCGTCACCGCTCGCCGCTTGGCTGCTGCCCCACGGACGCGAGCGAGGACTGAAGCTGAGCGCTCGGGCCGGTGGATTGGGCACTAGGACGATGCAGAGCACAAGTGGCGGCTAATTGTGCTCACGGCAGTGATGGCTGTAGAGTAAGCCTGATTTCTGGGGCACATTATAGCACGCTGCCTGTAATCGTTTATTCACTCAGCGTTGCAATGGCCGCCCAAGTGTCCAGTGGCCCCTGCAAATTCTGGCTTGTGCGTGCATGATGCTGCCGACGTGGTATGCGTGTTGGATGGATAACTAAGGGCATGTGCGCCCGGCTGGCCGACATGTGTGTTGTGCGTGCGTGTTCACTCAGGTAATCAGATGTGTTGTATGTGTGCTCAATAAGTGTTTGCGTCAATGCTCGACTGAAAACGGTTGTTTCAAATTTTGCATTTTAGTTCAGAAACAATAAATCATTAGCACCTTCTATTATTTTACTTCACTAGCACCTTATATTTTTAATCATTAGCGCCTTTTGATTCAGGTAGTGTTCAAGTTCTTTATCAGGACCTTGTCTAGAATATAACTGCATTGTAGGAATCCGCCTCCAACCAAAGGAACCTCGTCTTCCGGGTGAAAACCTAGATTTAGTTTGCTGGATCGGATGGCGGCGACATCTTCTTGGACGTCGTTTTGGAGGCGCCATCTTTGGAGACGAGGTTCGATTGGTGCTTGTGGCTTTTGTGCTTCTGGTGGTATGCCAAGACGGTGGATGCCGGAGCGGTGGATCCGGATGGTGGATGTATGCCGAGGCGGCGGCCTCGGATGGTCATGCAACGACGGTCCTATGGGGTAGGTCCGCTATTTTGCTTGGCATGGGTGGCGACCTGGTGTTGCGAGGGTGGCCAGTTCGTCGGCTCGGTCGACGCGATCTGTGGGGTCAGTCTGGCTAGAAGTTGGGGCGACGGCCCTGGATGTTTGGTACAACATTCGTGGTCTGCGGGCGGTCGTCTCATGTAGCAAGGGCGATGAGGCAACTGAACTGCGCGGCTTTGTGGCTCTCATGTGGGCGGGGGATGTCGGAGCGGCAGCTCCGGAGTCGGGGGTGTGTGTTTGTTGCAATGTTGCCTTGGGTCGTGTGGTCGGCAAGGGTTCATTGCGTGTGCAGTTTTTTTTGTCTGGTTTTCCTCATGAACTGGGGCACTCTGTTAGGTTTTCGATCCGGTTTTCCTCATAAACCGGATCACCTCTCTTATTCTATAATGCAAAGCCGGAGCACCTGTCCCTCTGACGAGGTTCTATCAAAAAACTGCGTTGTAGGAATTGCACACTTATAGGAGCCATTGCCTACATCTGAAGAGTAATGGAGTCGTGTAAATTCATGCTCTGGTTCTTATGTAATGGTGCACTGCTATGCATCACGTATGCATGTGAAACACGATAGAAAGAAAGGTTTCTTGATGATATTAGTTATTTGGTGAAACAACTGTTTTATATAGAAGCTTCCTTTCACTTAGCCAAGAAAGGGAAATGATTTTTGATTTTAGTTCAAAATATTATGGTGTCAGTTCATTTCTTGACAGGTCCTGTTTTCATGTAAATATATGGGATTTTTAGGGTCTATTGCTAGGTCTCTTCTCCATGGCCATGCCATCGTCACGCCCAAGCCCAAGTGAACTATTTATCCTTTTGATTTCTTTACCTCTAGTTCTTCCTTCACTTTCCATGTACAGACCTCAAAGCTGAGGCTTGGGAAGCACCATGGAGATAGAAAGCTGCCACAATGCTCCGTGAAGAAACACGCGGAGTTCAGCAGCAGGCATGCACTAATTTGTGATTTAGCACTCTGACTCTATAGTTCAAAAATTGGTATTACCTTTTGATTGTGCTAGCGATACAGTACTTCAACTCCTAGCCGAATCAATTTGGCATGAGAGGTGGAGGATTGGGCCAAAATCTTCCTCTTTCGTAATTATATGTTTGGAACCATAGTACAAGTTAGGGATCTTTATTTCTGTTCAAGTAAAATTACTTGCAACTGTATTCTCACATGTTTCATTATTTTTACACATTGCATATTCATAAGGTACTACAGAAGATTCTGATGTGATGATGCAAAGCATGATTTAATAATCTTTTACTCTGCACATTTTAAATCTGGTTTCATAAATATTGTGCTTTTCTCAAGTTCAACTACCTGGTCAGCTTAACAGAGTCAATGGCTGTAAAGGATTTTCATGATGATGTTGGTGAATGACTGAATGCCTAGTCTATCTCTGTCAATTGCAGAATTTGTAAACCTCTCATCTGTGGAGTGATATTTATTTGTCGAGAGCTATCAAAAGGTTTGCTTCCCAATTTTAGCCACCTTCATGCATTTTAGTTGCAACACTTACAAAAGTGTAATAAAATTTAAATGGATAGCTCAGCCGAGAAAACACATTTTTTTTCTCCTTTGATTTCTTCTTGTCCAGGCTAGGAACCATCTTGCGCTCAACCAAATTCATGTTCTTTGACTAACTTTTCCATCAAGGTAAACCCTTTGGTTCCCATTCTGTCTTTGTTCAAGTGTCATTCTCAATCAGTTTGTAGTCCATATCTTCAGATCATGTACTGCCTCCAATACAAATTAGTTGTAGCTCAAACAGATGTATCGAGCAATGAAATACGTCTAGATACATCCGTTTCAGCAACAAGTAATTAGTTGTAGCTCAAACAGATGTATCCAACAATGAAAAATGTCTAGATACATTCGTTTCAGCGACAAGTAATATGGATCGGAGGCAGTACTTTTTATGACATGCAGATCATATACTTTTAGTCTACAGTTTATAGCTAGAGCATAACAAGCACTTGTATTTGGATTATGTTCCTTGATTCGCCTATGTAAAACATTAGTATGTACTTGAATTTCAGTCTGGGATCTAGATAGATTGGCTTATAGTTTATGATGCCATATACTCCATGCTGAAACATGGAATTGATACTCTACCAATTAGTCAAGTCAATGCTCTCCATAGTTGCTAAGCAATGGACGAGGAATCTTAATTCCTAAACACAATATTTCCAGTCATTTTTATGTCTCCGTAATTAGGAATTATACGTACTTTGCATGAGAATTAAATTTTTCAAAAATGTAGGTCTATTTTATGATAGAACTAAGGCCGAGCTAGGCGCCGGCTCACCGGCCCAAATTTGGGCCGGTCGCCTCATAGCCGCCCGATTTCAACGATTACAACTATTGAATTTCACGTCCTTGTTTCGTCCACCAACACCCCACGCACGTGATTGACTCTGCCACTGCCTCCGCGTTCCGCCTCCCCATGTGTCCCCTGCCTTTCCTTCGCTTCCGCCTCTGTATACCTCACCCTTACTTGCCTACTTACAGCTCCCAGGGGAGTTGTGGAGCTAGGGGAGGGGAACGGGTGAGCAGCATGAGGATAAGAGGTGAGAGTGAGCAAAACAAGAGGACGAGAGAGATGGTGAATTGGACGACGAGGGGACACACACAATCTTTCATGATCCAACGGCTACGCGTGCGACCGGCTGGCAGGCTGGCTCTGCCAGCCGGCTGGGCAGAATCGTTTGCCTAAAATTAATGTATTGTAGCTGAGACGTGCATTGCATGTGCAAGCTTACTAGTTAAAATTTAAACAACGCTTATATCGTCCGCTAATTGATTCAAAAATAAAGCCCGAAGGTGAGTCCAACCACAGATTCGGTGGATCAACGCAACCATTTTGTGCTAGCACATGAGCTACTTTATTAGCCTCTCTATTACAATGCTCTAAAACAACCTTCCCGAAATCTAAGAGTGATAAACGACATGTATCCAATAGTGGAGCAGCGACCATGGAGTGTCATTCATTCTTCTGCAATGTTTGTATCAAAACCAAGCAATCCGATTGTATGCGAATAGATGTGCAACCCATATTTGATGCAAGTCTCAGGCCCTCTGCTAAGGCAGCCACTTCCGCTGAGACCATATCTGGCACATGATCAAACTTTGCTGTCAGCACGCCAATGAAAGTGCATGTGGTATCTCTTAGTATCGCTCCACCAGCCCCCGTGTGGTCTTCTTCAGAGAAAGAAGCATCCACATTAGGAGTCGGCTGGTTTTGGAGTGGTTTATACCATCTGCCCACCTGTGGGGGCCCTGTCGATTTACTCAAAGCACGAACAAAATTGAGGGTCAGAGCCCAAACTGCTTGACCAGTTTGAATCAGTGGTTGGACCTCTTCTTCCCGCACAATAACTCTCCTCTGCCACCAGAGATACCAACATGTAATGGATATTAGTTCTGGTAGTTGCACCACTTCCATATAGTTGACACTATGGGCCAGTTCGCAAAGGAATATCTCAAGAATTTCAGCACCCGAGCGCCCTGGTGTAGCCACTGTGCCTATGATTTCATATAGTCCCAGGTTTGCCCAGATCTCCTTTGCTCGGCCACACTGGAAGATCAAGTGCGCCGTATCTTCAGCATGCAACGAGCAGATGGGACACTGTGAGGAACGTGCAATATGTATATTGGCGAGAATACATCTGATGGGATAGCATTGTGCAAACATCTCCATATAAAGATTTTAACCTTGCTCGGGACTTTCAGAGACCATAGGTTCTCCCAGATGGGGTGTGGAGATGGACCATGTACAACCAAACTACTGTCATTGCTGGATGCAAATGCTACTTCCCATTGCCAGTAGTAAGTAGACCCTACAGTAAAGATCCTCGACTTGGTGAGATGACATGCTATAAAGTCCTCAGTCTCATGTTGGTATATAGGAATCTGAAGAATCCGTTCAGCGTCTACATGCCAAACATTATCACGAATAAGTGGCTCATCCCACTCACCTGTGGTTGGATTAATAAGCTCATTTACCTTGGAGAGGATGCAGTTTCCCCGTACTGTCAGTATCATCCTTGAGCTGCTACTAGGGATCCAACAATCATCCCAGCTATCAATTTTCATTCCATTTCCAACCCTCCAGATGCACCCTTCCTTGAAGGTCTGAATTCCTGACCATATGCTTTGCCATACATAAGATGAACCCTTCTTCAAATCATAGTTTAGCAGGTCTCCCGATGGGTAATACTTAGCTCGCAGAACCTTGGCACAAAGTGAGTCATAGTTATCTATGAGTCTCCAGCATTGTTTAGCGAGCATTGCTAGATTAAAACTATGAATATCACGGAAGCCCATGCC
Organism: Triticum aestivum; assembly: GCF_018294505.1. Lineage (NCBI taxonomy): Eukaryota > Viridiplantae > Streptophyta > Magnoliopsida > Poales > Poaceae > Triticum > Triticum aestivum. The sequence goes on from NC_057803.1 coordinate 399,791,752, forward strand.
TCCCCTAGATTTTGGAATGCACATCTTCCGCCAAGCGAACCAATGCAGTTTCCGTTGGTCCTCACCATCACCCCACCAAAAATGCGATATAGTATCAGTGATTCCCTTGCAAATTTTCCTCGGAATTTAAATACACCCATCACATAGGTCGGGATGGCTTGAGCCACCGCTTTAATAAGAGCCTCCTTTCCTCCATATGACAAATTGTGTTCCTTCCAGCCACTTATTAATTTCTAAATTCTTTCAATAAGATGTTTAAAGCAATCCACTCGGTCTACTCCAATCATTGAGGGGAGTCCCAGATATTTATCAGACAGAGACTCAGTCATAATATCAAGTATTTGGCACACTTCTACCTTATCATCAACATTTGTGTTTGGGCTGAAGTATATGGATGATTTTGCGGCGTTGTCCATCTGCCCCGAGGCTTCACAGTAGTCATCTAGGATCCTCTTTAAAGTGATAGCATTAGCTGCATCTGCCCTCATAAGAATCAATGAGTCGTCAGCAAAGAGCAACTGAGTGATAAAGGGGGGTCCCGATAGACCTGAACTCCCTTGAAATTCCCTTGTTCTTCCTCATGGGTGATCAAAGCCAAGAGACCTTCCGCACATAGCAGAAACAAGTAGGGGGAGAGAGGGTCCCCTTGCCGTAGGCCTCTACTTGGGAGAAAGCGTCTGTTTCATTTGAGTTGAACCTCACCTTATACTCCATCGAAGTAACACAAGCCATTATGAGTTGTACCCACTGTGCTGCAAAACCAAGTTTTAACAAGATAGCTTCTAGGAAAGCCCATTCCACTCTGTCATATGCTTTGTGCATATCAAGCTTGACTGCGCAAGAGCCAATCTTCCCTCTCTTCTTCTTCATAGACTGTAAGCACTTTGAGTCTCACCAATAATTTCTGGAAGGGAGACTTTCAATCTTGCTGCCAACATTTTTTCTATGACCTTGTAAACCACGTTACAAAGGCTAATCGGCCTGAACTGTGATACATTCTTTGGTGTTTTGACTTTTGGTATTAAAACTATGGTGGTTGTGTTCCATCCAACCGGAATCACCCCACTATTAACAGCCTCAGGTACCTCTTTCACTAGATCTTCCCCTATTAGGTGCCGGAATTTTTTATAAAAAATTGCATGGGGACCGTCCGAACCCGGCGCCTTCAGGTCTCCAGTGCTAAAAGAGTGCTTTCCTAACTTCCATTTCAGTGTAAGGAGCAAGTAAGCTTTCATTCATATAAGGAGAAACTTTTAGCTTTATGATACGTCTCCAACGTATCTACTTTTTTCTAACGCTTTTCCTCTTGTTTTGGACTCTAATTTGCATGATTTCAATGAAACTAACCCCGGACTGACGCTGAGAACTACCATGGTGTTGTTTTTGTGTAGAAATAAAAGTTCTCAGAATGGAACGAAACTTTGTGATGATTTTTTATACAATAAAAGAGAATTTCTGGAGGCAAGAACCACCGGAGGGGGGCACCTGGGTGGGCACAACCCACCAGGGCGCCCCCGCCTCCAAGCGCGCCCAGGTGGGTTGTCCCCACCTGGTGGCCTCGCATACCCTGAAACCGACGCTATAAAATCCTATTTTTCCAGAAAAAAATTAGGGAAAAAGAATTATCGCGTTCCACGAGATGGAACCACCGTCACCTCCTGTTCTTCATCGGGAGGCAAGATCTGGAGTCCGTTTGGGGCTCCAGGGAGGGGGATCTTCGATCTTCGTCATCACCAACCCTTCTCCATCGCCAATTCCATGATGCTCCCCATCGGGAGTGAGTAATTCCTTCGTAGGCTCGCTGGTCGGTGAGGAGATGGATGAGATTCATCATGTAATCTAGTTAGTTTTGTTAGGGCTTGATCCCTAGTATCCACTATGTTCTGAGATTGATATTGCTATGACTTTGCCATGCTTAATGCTTGTCACTTTGGGCCCGGGTGCCATGATTTTCAGATCTGAACCATTTATGTTATCACCATTATATCTATGTTCTAGATCCGATCTTGCAAGTTATGGTCACCTACTACGTGTTATGATCCGGCAACCCCGGGGTGACAATAGTCGGGACCACTCCCGGTGATGACCGTAGTTTGAGGAGTTCATGTATTCACCGTGTGTGAATGCTTTGTTCCGGTTCTCTATTAAAAGGATGCTTTAATATCCCTTAGTTTCCAATTGGATCCCGCTGCTACGGGCAGGACAAAAGATGTCATGCAAGTTCTTTCCATAAGCACGTATGACTATTTACGGAACACATGCCTACATTATATTTATGAACTGGAGCTAGTGTCGTATCGCCCTAGGTTATGACTGTCACATGATGAATATCATCCAACAAATCGCCGATCCAATGCCTACGAATTTCTGTTATATTGTGTTTGCTACAAAATTACTGCTATCACTGTTACCGTTGTTACCGCTATTGCTACTACTATCAAAACTATCATATTAGTGTGCTACTGATCACTTTGCTACAGATAATTAATCTCCAGGTGTGACTGAATTGACAACTCAGTTGCTAATACTTACAAATATTCTTTGTGTCCCCTTGTGTCGAATCTATAAATTTGGGTTGAATACTCTACCCTCGAAAATTGTTGCGATCCCCTATACTTGTGGGTTATCAAGACCTTTTTCTGGCACCGTTGTCGGGGGGCATAGCTACATTTGTTGAGTCACTTGGGATTATTATCAATTTATCACTATGAAGAATCTGAAAGATGCTAAGACTAAGATATTTCCCTCTAAGACAAGGGAAGGTAAGGAACTGCCATCTAGCTCTTCTTTAGATTCACCTTCTGTCATAAGTAAACTTGCAACAACACCACATGCTATTAATCCTGATATGTCGCAAGTTGTTAATGATGCTACTTCTGCTATGAATGATACTTATGATGATGCTAGTACCTTGCTTGATGATGATGTGCCACTAGGTGAATTTCTTGATGAACAAATTGCTAGGGTAAGAGAGCATGATATTGTTGAAACTGATGATGAGCTTGAAACTGAAAATCTTGAAACACCTACTAGAACTAGCCCTCCTAGATATGAATTACCTGAGGTATCGGAAGGTTATGTTATGAATGAGGAGACAACTAGAGACATTCTTGCTTGTAAGGATAGAGATGATCTAGAGAAATTATTATGCAAGTATAAAGAAAAATCCTTGAATGCTAGAATGCAATATGATCCTAAGTTTGCTACTCCACCTATCTTTACTGATGATAAGGATTATGAATTCTCTGCCGACCCAGAGTTAATTACTTTGGTTGAATCTGATCCTTTCCATGGTTATGAAATGGAAAATGTTGTGGCACATCTTACTAAGTTGAATGACATAGCCACCCTTTTTACTCATGATGAGAAAACTCACTATTATTATATTCTTAAATTATTTCCGTTCTCATTAAAGGTTGATGCTAAAGCTTGGTACAATACTCTTGCTCCTGGTTGTGTGCGTAGTCCCCAGGATATGATTTATTACTTCTCTGAAAAATATTTCCCTGCTCATAAGAAACAAGCTGCCTTGCAAGAAATATTTAACTTTGTGCAAATTGAAGAAGAGAGTCTCCCACAAGCTTGGGGGAGGCTTTGCCAATTGCTTAATGCCTTGCCTGATGATCCTCTTAAGAAAAATGAAATACTTGATATCTTCTATAATGGACTAACCGATGCTTCTAGGGATTTTCTAGATAGTTGTGCTGGTCGTGTTTTCAAGGAATGAACTATTGGGCAAGCTGAAGAATTATTGAATACATATTGAAAAATTATGATGATTGGACTCTTCCTGAACCACCGCTTAAACCCACTCCAAAGAAGAGGGGTATATTATATCTCAGTCCTGAAGATATGCAAGAGACAAAGAAATCTATGATGGAAAAAGGTATTAAAGCCGAGGATGTCAAAAATTTACCTCCTATTGAAGAAATACATGGGCTTGATACACCACCACTCCCTAAGGTGGTAGAGGTGAATTCTCTAATGAAATTCAATGATAATGACAATCCTCACAATATGCATCCTAGCCAATGCCTTTATAAGTTTGAAAATTATATTAGAAAACAAGATCACTTCAATGCAAATGTTATGAAACAATTGAAATACAATTCTGATGTGATTGCTTGCTTGAGTGACTTGTTATTTAGAATCTCAAATGATGTTAGAGGTGTGGGAAAACATGCTTCTATGGTTCAAACCCAGTTAGAACAAGTTGCTAAATCTCAAAGAGAGTTGCTTGATGAAATGAATAATAATATCAACGATCATGCTGTTAGAGTAATGACTAGAGGAGGTAAAATGACTTAGGAACTACTTTATCCTAAGGTACACCCAAAAAGAATTGAACAAGACTCCCAAATAGCTAACACTAATGCACGTAGTACTCCTAAAAAGAAAAGGAAGAAAAATGATAGGACTTTGCATGCCTCCAGTGAACCTGAAGTAGAAAAACCACCTGATAATGAAGTTTCTATCTCTGATGCTGAAACTCAACCTGGTAGTGAACACTCACCTTTTGATAATGAAAAAGTTAATGATGAGGTTCATGAAGATAGTCAACCAAATAATGAAGGACCGGACAATGATGTTGAGATAGAACCTGCTGTTGATCTTGACACTCACAACCTAAAAATAAAAGATATGGTAAAAGAGACTTTGTTGCTAGAAAACACGGTAAGGAAAGAACCGTGGGTTCAAAAACCTATGCCCTTTACACCTAAGTCAACTAAAAAGAAATATGATGAAGAATTTGAATGCTTTGCTGAAATGCTAAGGCCAGTCTTTTTGTGTACTCGGTTGACTGATATCCTTAGAATGCCTCCTTATGCAAAGTATATGAAAGACATCATCAGCAATAAGAGAAAAATACCAGAAGCTGAAATCTCCACCATTCTTGCTAATTATACTTTTACAGATGGAGTACCTAAGAAACTTGGAGATCCGGGAATACCAACTATACCTTGCTCTATCAAAAGAAATTATGTGAAAACTGCTTTATGTGATTTGGGAGCTGGTGTTAGTGTTATGCCTTTCTCTTTATATAAAGACTTGATTTGAACAAACTCACACCTACTGAAATATCTTTGCAAATGGCTGACAAATCTACTGCCATACCTATCCGTATTTGTGAGGATGTGCCTGTTGTTGTTGCTAATGTTATTATTTTGACTGACTTTGTTACACTTGAGATGACCGAGGACAACAACATGTCGATTATCCTTGGTAGACCCTTCTTGAATACTGCAGGGGCTGTTATTGATGGCAATAAAAGCAAGGTCACTTTTCATATCAATGGTAATGAGCATGCGGCGCACTTTCCAAAGAAACAATTCCAAGCGAATGGTATTAATGTTATTGAAAATTCTCCGACAATCACTATTGGAAGTTTTCAACTACATCTACCTACTGCCAAAAAGAAATACGAAATGATTATTGTTGGGAACATTCATATCCCCGTTGAGGTAACTTAGTGATTTACGAAAGTTCTTCAGTTTCATGCTAATCGAAAGTGGTTGTTAATAAGACCTGATCAACCTTATTAATGGATCATTTTTGAGAGGTATGAAGTTGATGAATTTAGTGAGCACCACCTTCCGTCCCTACTTTTATTTTTCTGTTTTTATTAGTTAAATGAAATAAAATGCCATGTTTTGTCTGCTTTCTGAATTTACTGTGGAATAAACAAAATGACCCAAAAATAAAAGTTCTCAGAATGCCCTGAAAATTTAATACAATTTTTTTCTAAATATTTATGAATTTTTGGTGCAAATAACATCAGAGGGAGGTGCACCAGGTGGGTTGTGCCCACCTGGGCGCGCCAGGACCCCTAGGCACGCCCTGGTGGGTTGTGGTCCCCACGCGGCCCCCTCACTTATCTCTTCATACCACATCATCACCTACCTCTATAAAAATTCACCATTCCTCTCTCTCTCTCTCTCTCTCTCTCTCTCTCTCTCTCGTGTTCTTGCTCTCAAACCCGCGGATTTTGATCTCTTTGCTCGAAGCTCCGTTTCCGAAACTGTTTCGGGGGATTGTTGCTTGGTATGTGAATCCTCCATTTTTCCAATTAGTTTTTGTTTTAGTGGTTTATATTTTGAATAATTAGCTACTCTTGGTGCTGCTGTAGATGAGCTTGCATGTTGAATTCTTAGAGTTCTAAGTAGTTTGAATGCTTGCTATGGCCTCTATGTATCCCTGTGAGTAGTTGTTATCAATCTTGTAAAGTTTTGTTGATAAATTTTTGTCACCCAAAAATTTCTTTTTTAGAAAATTGTACGCGAACATGATGAACCTTTTTGGAAGGAGTTCTTAGAGGAGGAGATCCTCGGGGGCATCCTCTAGTGACAGCTCCGCTCGTCAGTTTTATGTTGAACCAAGTGAAAGTTCCATACGAGATGCCGCCACCAAAACATGCCTATGGTTGTGCGATGATTATATGGTGAGTGTGGGCATCAAGGAGGAATTTGAGCAATATGTTCACAATGCCGACCTCGGTCCCTACATTTTAGATAAGTGCAATCAACACCACACTCCCACTGAATCATTTGTCAAAGGATTTGAATTCCATCTCTGTGAGTCTAGGGTGTCATTTAAACTGTATGAAAATCCTTTTACCATATCACTAGAGAGATTTGGTCAACATTTCAAAATCCCATTCTGGGGTTCGCTAGATGAACAACCAAGGTCCGAGTTTCAAGCATTCCTGACTAATCTTTGCTACGCTGAGACTAGGGGAGTGACGCAAGGTAGAATGAAGAGCACTCATTTTCCCACAATTCAGTACTTCACATTATTTAATGGAAAATGTATTGTAGGCAAACAAGATTGTAGTACACTTTGTGCTCCAGACTTGAGCCTCCTACGCACCGCTCTCACCGGTGATAGAAGTTATAATCTTGGAGCGATTATCGCACGCAGGTTGCAACACAACACTAATAGTGGTTATTTCTCTGTGGCATTTATGCCACACGTTTAGCACGAGAGTTTGGAGTTGCACCTTTGCCCTATGACCCTATTTTACCCACGCAATATTTAGACTTTGATGCTATGAAACGCCATAAGATCCTTAAAGGTGAACCCCATAATTTTACCTATAAATTGTTGTTTAATAAAGATTCTATTGTGCACACATATTTTCCTGCGCCTGCTCTCTTTGATTATCATAGTAGGGGAAGATACTTTGTTCTAGAGAGCGAGGCCCAAGCTCATAACGCGATGGTTGTGGTCGCACAGCAGGCTGAGGCATCCGCACCGAGAGCCTCCGTGAGCTACCACCCCGACCATTATCCATGCTACTGACTGATTACTAAGCTAGGCCAAAAGCCTAAGCTTGGGGAGTACGTATTCCCACCGACATTACATTCATGTTCACACATTTCATTCCAGTTGTCGGTGTCCACACTTTTTCATTGTATCATCCATGTCAGATTTATTTTCTCTCTTTATTATTATGTGTTTGAAAAACTTTCAGAAAATCCAAAAATATTTCCTTCTTCCTTTTGATTTTTAATTCTAGAGTAGTTAGCTGTAGCACTAAAAAGAAAACCCAAAAAGATTTCCTTGTTCTTCTTTTGCTTGTTGGGAGCTTTCCCGTGTAAATAGTTTTTCTTGTTTTTGCTTTTCCCTTTTATTTGCTTGTTCAAGAAAACCAAAAACTCCAAAAATATTTCAGTGTGTTTCTCTAAGTTTCTTTTCTTTTTATTGAGTCGTACCGAGGAGAAGACCACGATGAAAATGTTGAGTGGCTCTCATATGCATTATTGTTGATCTAACAAAGAGCCCATATTACCTTGTATTCTCCTTTTGAATAACATGTTTGCATATTCCAGCTTAGTCCACGACACTCTTGCACTATTATTATTTTCATATCGTTTGGTCATGCAAGTGAAAGGCAATAATGACGATATTCGATGAATTGGTCGTGGAAGAGAGAAATGGGTATGAACACGACTTGTTCTGTTTTTGTAAATATGTTTAACCAAGTATCCATGCTTCAGCCCATTGTGATTAAACATGTTTGCAATGACAATTAGAGATTATAGTTTCTCATGCCATGCATAAGTAGCTAGGAGTGGATAATGATTTATCTTGGATGTCAACATTGCGTTAAAATGATTGTGATGTAGTATGATGATATGGTATCCTCCTCTGAATGTTCGAGTGGCTTGACTTGGCACATGCTCATGCATGTAGTTGAATCAAAACCAACATAGCCTCTATGATATTTATGTTCATGGTGTTCATATCCTACTCATGCTAGTGTCCAATGTTACTTATGCATAATGCATGTTCAAGACCATTGTTGCTCTCTAGCTGGCTACTTCTCAACCTATTTGCTAGCCTTCGCATGTACTGAGTGGGAATTATGCTTGTACATTAAAAACCTTGAACCCATGTTATTCCACATGAGTCCACCATACCTACCTATATGCGGTATTACCCTGCCGTCCTAAGTAAATTTGCATGTGCCACCTCTAAAAACTTCAAATAAATATCCTTTTTGTGTGCCTGGATCGTTCATGGAACGACATGAGGTAGTCGGTATCTTCCATGCTAAGCGGGTTATTCTCATGTTGAGTGTTTATTCACTCACCACTGCATGAGAAAAGGGTGGTAATAGGGATTCCCAGTCCCAAACTGCAAACAAAAAAGTTTACAAATAATCAAACAAAAACTCCAACGGAGTCATAAACTTTACTTTATCGCTTGGGAACCGCCACTAGCGTGCTTAGCATGGAAGATATTGATAACTGATGGTCGTGAAGTAAACAAGAAGGGTGCATGTCTCAAATATCATTTACCTCTATTTTAAAAACTTGAGCTCTGGCACCTCTGCAAATCACTACTTCCCTCTGCGAAGGGACTATCAATTTACTTTTATGTTGTGTCATCACCTTCTAAAATAAGCGCCAGAACCTGAGAGCACTGCTGTCATGCTGATGCATTGTGTGTAGCTAATGTTGGGTGCATCATGACTGGATCTTTTCTACCATGAATTACAATGTTTAGTCGCTGCTTGAACTTTGGAGGTGCTCTGCATTTATGTTTTGTGGTCTCAGAAAGGGCGAGCGAGATACCACTATTGTCATATTATATCATAGTTGTTTTGATAACGTGTTGCTGTTTGAGATATCTTATTATTGCTCACTAGCTGATTATGTCATAGATATGAGTTAATATAATTTTTAAGAGTTATTGTCGGCATGGTTAGTTATAATGTTGACTGAAAACCTGGGTGATGTTTAAGCTTATTTATGCAAACAAGAGCAAAAGAGTTCGTAAAAGTTTTTCTTTTTCACTTTCAGTTTATCAATTGAATTGCTTGAGGACAAGCAAAGGTTTAAGCTTGGGAAGTTGATACGTCTCCAATGTATCTACTTTTCCTAATGCTTTTCCTCTTGTTTTGGACTCTAATTTGCATGATTTGAATGAAACTAACCCCGAACTGATGTTGTTTTCAGCAGAACTACCATGGTATTGTTTTTGTGTAGAAATAAAAGTTCTCGGAATGGAACGAAACTTTGCGAGAATTTTTTATACAATAAAAGAGAACTTCTGGAGCCAAGAACCACCGGAGGGGGGCACCTAGGCGGGCACAACCCACCAGGGTGCCCCCCTCCAGGCACGCCCAGGTGGGCTGTCCCCACCTGGTGGCCCCACAGACCCTGAAACCTACACTATAAAATCCTATTTTTCCAGAAAAAATTTAGGGAAAAAGAGTTACCGCATTCCATAAGATGTGGCCACCGTCACCTCCTATTCTTCATCGAGAGGCCAGATCTAGAGTCCGTTTGGGGCTTCGGAGAGGGGGACCTTCGATTTTCATCATCACCAACCCTTCTTCATCGCCAATTCCATGATGCTCCCCGTCGGGAGTGAGTAATTCCTTCGTAGGCTCGCTAGTCGGTGAGGAGTTGGATGAGATTCATCACGTAATCTAGTTAGTTTTGTTAGGGCTTGATCCCTAGTATCCACTATGTTCTGAGATTGATGTTGCTATGATTTTGCCATGCTTAATGCTTGTCACTTTGGGCCCGGGTGAGGGAGTCCTAGATTAGGGGGTCCTCGGGTGTCCGGGCTATTCGATATGGGTCGGGCTGATGGGCCATGAAGATACAAAGCAGAAGGCTTTCCCCCGTGTCTGGGTAGGACTCTCCTGTGCCTGGATGACAAGATTGGTGTCCGGATATGGAATTTCCTTCTTCCACAGACTGACTCTGTGCAACCCTAGGCCCCTCCGGTGTGTGTATAAACCGGAGGGGTTAGTCCGTAGAGGCAATCAGAATTCACATAGGCTAGACATATAGGGTTTGGCCATTATGATCTCGAGGTAGATCCACTCTTGTAACCCCTATACTCATTGAATACAATCAAGCAGGAGTTTTACCTCCATTAAGAGGGCCCGAACCTGGGTAAACATTGTGTCCCACTTGTCCCTTGTTACCTTCGATCCTCAGACACACAGTTCGGGACCCCCTACCCGAGATCGGCCGATTTTGACACAGACATTGGTGCTTCCATTGAGAGTTCCATTATGTTGTCGATAGAAGGATCGATGGCTCGCCTTGTCATCAATGATGATATCACTTCTGGAAGGGCCCTAACTCCAGGACAGGTCCTCCAGCTTGGTGGTTTTTCCATGGGCGCTCGCTCGGCCATTAAGCCAACATCGCCCCCCATAATCACCAAACATCATCTTTATGTCGGCCTCGAACACTTTGAAAAGATGGATCCGGTAGATATCTCATCCTTGAACGAGCTACTCGATCGCATCGCCGCCCTTGGCCTTGCAACAGACTATGATCGGATCGGGCTTAAACCCGATCAGAGGGAAATCAAGTCCCCACCGATCACCCATCTGGTAGCAGTCGTTGAGGAATGAGCCGAGAACGCTTCTTCCCCTAAGTTAAAAACCAGCTATGTTCGGATTTCCGAGCCCTTCGAACCGGACACCCATCCTCGGGAGGAGACTCCATGTCCTTCGAACGGATCAAGCATTGAGCCCGGAAGTCACATGGACCTTCCTGGTCCTGAGCTGGTGACCTCGGAGATTCTTCAAGCTCCGGATTCAATCTCGGGTCAGGATTCGGGTTTTAGCCCACCCACCCACCACAATCAATATTCCCAAGTAATTCGAGCCCTCCAAACATATGTGACCTAATGTATGTACGGTAGCAACCTCAGGAAACGGTCCATCACTTTTGGGCCAGATTCCTCCTTGTTAAAAACAAGATTAAAGTTTGCTGTGACGACGACGCGGTTTCAGTTTTTTGTCGTAACTGTACGGACGAGGGAATTCTCAACGCCCTCAACCGCCACTACATACAACACTTTACAGAATTAGCACACATAGTACAGAAGTACTGCGTGATGGAAAGCACATGGAAGGCCCACACAGCCCGATGGGAACCTCCTGCCTTTAAACAACCCACCGTATGGGCAAAACAGATGCACCCTTACAAGGCATCCGATTACAAGCCCATTGACAAGAAAAACAAACCCTTCACGGGACAGAGAACCATCCTTGACGAACTACTCGACAAGCCTTGTCAAATACATGTGACGCCGAGCACCGAACCAATGCACAACCATTGGGCATGTTGGGTACTCCGGAAAGTGGCTAAAAGCGGTGAGGCTATCCTCACCAGTACTACTCCAGAGAAGCATTCTTCGGAGGATGACAATCTCAACGTCTTTACGGTCTTCGAGACCTTCTCTTCAAATAATCAATGTAAAAGGGCACTCTGCGACCTCGCCGAAGTCAACCAAGTAATCGCAATGAACCCTTGGAACGACACGGCCATAACTTTCACCGCCGATGACGAACCAAGGGCCCGATCAGTTCGAGCACCAGCCGCCTTGGTCTTAAACCCAATTGTGGATGGCTTTCGACTCACCAAAGTGCTCATGGATGGTGGTAGTGGACTTAACCTCATCTATGAGGACACACTCGATAAAATGCAAATGGACAAGAACCGCATCGAGCAAAGCAGTACCACCTTTCGAGGCATCATCCCCAATCGAGAAGCACGATGCTCAGGGAAAATTAAACTTGACGTAGTATTCGGCACGCCTGGGAATTATAGGTCCGAAGAGTTGCTCTTCCACGTGGCCCCTTTCAAGAGCAGATATCATGCCCTCTTGGGGCGGGACGCCTTCGCACGCTTCCAAGCCATACCCCATTATGGGTACATGAAGCTTAAAACGCCAGGGCCCAATGGAGTGATCACTATCACCAGTGATCCGGATATAGCACTCTGTGCCGAAAACTAAACTGCATCCTTGGCCCTCGAGGCACTATCCGAGGCCCTCATGGCTGAAGAGCTAACCACCCTGCGTTCCACAGTGGACAAAGACGATGTGATCCCCGACAAGAGGCCCAAATCCACCTCTTTCAAACCAGCTGATGAAATAGTCAAATTCCAAGTGCACCTGACGGATCCTAACAAAAGAGCATCCGTTGGAGCACAGCTGTATCCGATGGTCGACACTGCCCTACTAGCATTCCTGCGCAAAAATTGGGACATCTTTGCCTAGCACCCTTCGGACATGCCCGGGATCCCACGCAGACTGGCCGAACATAGCCTCAATATAATAAAGGGGTTCAAACCAGTCAAGCAAACGCTGCGGTGATTTTCCAAACCGAAACGACAAGCTATGGGGAAGGAGCTAGCCAAACTACTCGAGGTCGGGTTCATTAGAGAAATCAAGCACCCGGACTGGCTAGCCAACCTGGTCATGGTGCCGAAGAAGGATAAATCCTGGCGTCTTTGTGTCGATTTCAAAGACCTCAGTAAGGCTTGCCCTAAGGACCCCTTCCCACTGCCCTACATTGACCAAATTATTGACACAACCGCGGGACACGACTCATTGTGTTTTCTTGACGCCTACTCCAGATACCATCAGATTCAGATGAAGGAGTCTGGTAACCCACAAGTATAGGGGATTGCAAGATTTTTCGAGGGTAGGGTATTCAACCCAAATTTACTGATTCGACACAAGGGGAGCCAAAGAATATTCTCAAGTATTAGCGATTGAGTTATCAATTCAACCACACCTGAAAGACTTAATATCTGTAGCAAAATATTTAGTAGCAAAGTAGTATGGAAGTAACGGTAACAGTGACAAAAACAAGATAGGTCGAGTTCATACCAGCTTCTCTCATCTCACTCAGTCGATCATATATCGTCGTTATTGCCTTTCACTCGCATGACCGAATGGTGTGGATAATAATAATAGTGCACGTGCATTGGACTAAGCTGGAATCTGCAAGCATTTAATACAAGGGAGAAGACAAGGTAATATGGGATCTTGGTTAAATTAACAATAATGCATATGAGAGCCACTCAACATTTTCATCATGGTCTTCTCCTCTCGACCCCCAAAGAATAAGAAAAGAAATAAAACTATTTACACGGGAAAGCTCCCAACAAGCAAAAGAAGAACGAGAGATCCTTTTGGGTTTTCTTTTAATTACTACTACTACAGGCATGGAAAGTAAACTAGCTAAAAGCTATAACTATTTTTTTTGTTTTTTCTTAAGGTTTTTCAAACACACAAGAAGAAGGCTTAGAAAGAAAAAAAATAAACTAGCATGGATAGTACAATGAAAAAGTATGAGCACCGACAACTAGAATGAGTGTGTGAACATGAATGTAATGTCGGTGAGAAATACGTACTCCCCCAAGCTTAGGCTTTTAGCCTAAGTTGGTCTATGGCCACGGATCGAAGCTACTCTCTCTGGTGTACCGAGGAGGGTCCTCAGGGTGCCACTGGTTGGCGATCTCCTCCGGATCCCACTGATAAACAGACTATCGATAAGGGTCAAGTGGTGGCTCAGGCTCAGGCTCTGGGACTTGTGTCAGCCTCCAGTATGCATAAATGGCCTCAGGTAAGATGAGGTACGTGCCTGAAAGTATGTTAAACAAAGAGGGTGCAGGCAAGGTAATAGTCTCGCAGTGGGTTTTATCAAATATCAAATTATACTTAAGCATCTACTTATTATTTTTAACAACAAATTCATGTGCTACCATACTCTTATAATCTAGAAAAATAGGGGGTAGCAACTTTTCCTCTTTCTCATAATGCCTAATAGGTATCTCAAAGTGTTTAGCAAGTCGTGAAGCAAAGATGCCTCTGAAGATGGGGCCCTTTGTACGGTTCAGACTTAATCGTTTAGCAACAATAGTGCCTAAGCTGAAAGTTGTATCACGAAACAAAGCATGGAGCCAAATGACAAGATCAGGAGCACTAAGATTTCCACTGTTCCTGTGACCAATTAAGCAGCCACTAGCAAATATTGCAATGTAATGTAGAACAAGAAAATGTATACCAGTAATTCTTGCATCGGAAGCTTTACTCGTTTCCCCTACAACAATTCTTTCAATAAATCCATCCACATCACTACGATGTGGTTCCTTGAAGCTACCCACAAAGGGTATCTTGCAGAACCGACAAAAACCATGGAGTGACATCTCCTTAACCTCATCATATAAGTGAAACTCCAATGAAGGTGGTGATTTCTTAGCATGAAAATAAAAAATTTGCACGAAAATATTAGTGAGTAGGAGATATTGTTCACGCTGGTCGTGGAGGAAGTCGGTGAGGCCTGCATTCTCAGCCAAGTAATAAAAGTCATCGTAAATTCTGGCAGCTCTCAAGAACACATCACAAGGCCATTCGCACGACAAACCTCCGTAGTGCGAGGAAGATTGTATTTGGGCTTTTTCTTCTCCTCATTCTGCTTATCCTTCGAGCTTCGGCTCGAAGAGCTCCTCAACAATCTCTTCATCATTTTCTTTCTCTCAACGGGGATATGCATGTCCCCAACAATAAGAATATCATATTTCTTCTTGACAGTAGGAAGAGGGAATTCAAAACCTCCAATAGTAATCATTGAGATTTTTCCAATAGAATTGATACTGCGGACTTAAGGTTGTTTCCTCGGAAAGTGTACCGTATGCTCATTACCATTAACATGAAAAGTGACATTGCCTTTGTTGCAATCAATAACAACCCTTGCAGTATTCAAAAAGGGTCTACCAAGGATAATCGACATACTATTGTCCTCGATAATATCAAGAATAACAAAGTCCGTTAAAATAGTAACATTTGCAACCACAACAGGCACATCCTCATAAATACCGACAGGTATAGCAGTTGATTTATCGGCCATTTGCAAAGATATTTCAGTAGGTGTCAACTTATTCAAATCAAGTCTACGATATAAAGATAGAGGCATAACACTAACACCGGCTCCAAGATCACATAAAGCAGTTTTAACATAGTTTCTTTTAATGGAGCATGGTATAGTTGGTACTCCTGGATCTCCTAGTTTCTTTGGTATTCCACCTTTAAAAGTATAATTGGCAAGCATGGTGGAAATTTAGCTTTCGGTATCTTTCTTTTATTTGTAACAATATCTTTCATATACTTAGCATAAGGATTCATTTTAAGCATATCAGTCAAACGCATATGCAAAAAGATAGGTCTAATCATTTTAGCAAAGCGCTCAAAATCCTCATCGTCCTTTTTCTTGGATGGTTTAGGAGGAAAAGGCATGGGTTTCTAAACCCATGGTTCTCTTTCTTTACCGTGCTTCCTAGCAATGAAGTCTCTCTTACCATAATGTTGATTCTTTGATTGTGGGTTATAAAGATCAACAATAGGTTCAATCTCTACATCATTGTTATTGCTAGGTTGAGCATCAACATGAACATCATCATTATCATTATCACTAGGTTCATGTTCATTACCAGATTGTGTTTCAGCATCAGGAATAGAAATATCATTGGGATTCTCAGGTGTGTCAACAACAGGTTCACTAGAAGCATGCAAAGTCCTATCATTTTTATTTTTCTTCTTCTTAGAAGGACTAGGTGCGTTAACATTAGTTCTCTGAGAATCTTGATAAACTCTCTTAGGGTGGCCCTCAGGATACAAAGGTTCCTGAGTCATTCTACCCCCTCTAGTCATAACTCTAACATCATTATCATTTTTCTTATTATTTAATTCATTGAGCAAATCATCTTGTGCTTTAAGCACTTGTTCTACCTGAGTGGTAACCATAGAAGCATGTTTACTAATAAGTCTAAGGTCACCTTTAACTCTAGACATATAATCACTCAAGTGTTCAACCATATAAGCATTATGTTTCAATTGTCTACCAACATAAGCATTGAAGTTTTCTTGTTTAACAATAAAATTATCAAACTCATCCAAGCATTGGCTAGCAGACTTACTACGAGGAATATCACCTTCATCGAATCTATAGAGAGAATTTACCTTTACTACCCGTGTCGGGTTATTAAGACCATGTATTTCTTCAATAGGTGGTAAATTCTTAACATCTTTAGCTTTAATACCCTTTTCTTTCATAGATTTCTTTGCCTCTTGCATATCTTCAGGACTGAGAAATATAATACCCCTCTTCTTCGGAGTTGGCTTAGGAGTTAGTTTAGGAAGTGTCCAATCATTATCATTACTCAATATATTATTCAATAGCAATTCAGCTTGCTCAATAGTGCTTTCCCTGAAAACACAACCAACACAACTATCCAGGTGGTCTCTGGAAGCATCGGTTAGTCCATTATAAAAGATATCAAGTATTTCATTTTTTTGAGAGGATGATCAGGCAAAGCATTAAGTAATCGGAGAATCCTCCCCCAAGCTTGTGGGAGACTCTTTTATTCAATTTACACAAAATTATATATTTCCCTTAAGGCAGATTGTTTCTTATGAGCGGGGAAATATTTAGCAGAGAAGTATTAAATCATATCCTGGGGACTACACACACAACCAAGAGCAAGAAAATTAAACCATGTTTTAGCATCACCCTTTAATGAGAACGGAAATAACTTAAGGATATAGTACTAATGAATTTTTTCCTCATGAGTGAATAGGGTGGCTATATTATTCACTTTAGTAAGATGTGCCACAATAGTTTCAAATTCACAGCCATAAAAAGGATCAGATTCAACCAAAGTAATTAACTCAGGATCGATAGAGAAATCATAATCCTTATCAGAAATACAGATAGGTGAAGTAGCAAAAGTAGGGTCATATTTCATTCTAGCATTCAAAGACTTTTCTTTCAACTTAGCTAACTGTTTCTTAAGATCATATCTATCTTTGCAAGCAAAAAGGTCTCTAGCAGTTTCTTCATCCATAACATAACCCTCAGGCACATCAGGCAATTCATATATAGGGGGAGAATATTCATCATCAGTTTCATCAATATTATCTGTTTCAATAGTTTCATTCTCTCTAACCCTAGCAAGTTGTTCATTAAGAAATTCACCTAATGGGATAGTATTATCAAGCATAAAAGTAGTTTCACCATAAGCATCATGCATAGCAGAAGTGGCATCATCAATAACATGCGACATATCAGAATCAATAACAGGTGTAGGTGTCGCAAATTTACTCATAACAGAAGGCGAATCAAGTGCAAAGCTAGATGGCAGTTCCTTACCCCCCCTTGTAGTTGAGGGAAAAATCTTGGTTCTTTCATCTTTCAAGTTCCTCATAGTGATCAACAGATATAAATCCCAAGTGACTCAAAGAATAGAGCTATGCTCCCCGGCAACGGCGCTAGAAAATAGTCTTGATAACCCACAAGTATAGGGGATCACAACAGTTTTTGAGGGTAGAGTATTCAACCCAAATTTATTGATTCGACACAAGGGGAGCCAAAGAATATTCTCAAGTATTAGCCATTCAACCACACCTAAAAGACTTAATATATGCAGCAAACTATTTAGTAGCAAAGTAGTATGGAAGTAACGGTAACGGTGGAAAAAGTAACAGTAGTAGTTTTTGTAGCAACCGTAACAGTGGCAACGGAAAAGTAACTAAGCAAAGATCAATATGTGAAAAGCTCGTAGGAAATGGAGATGGATAATTATGTCGGATGCGATTCCTCATGCAACCGTTATAACATTGTTAATACAGAACTAGCTCCAGTTCATCAATGTAATGTAGGCATGTATTCTGAATATAGTCATACGTGCTTATGGAAAAGAACTTGCATGACATCTTTTGTACGACCCTCCCGTGGCAGCGGGGTCCTATTGGAAACTACGGGATATTAAGGCCTACTTTCAATAGAGTACCGGACCAAAGCTTTAACACTTAGTGAATACATGAACTCCTCAAACTACGGTCATCACCGGGAGTGGTCCCGATTATTGTCACTTCGGGGTTGCCGGATCATAACACATAGTAGGTGACTATTGACTTGCAAGATAGGATCAAGAACTCACATATATTCATGAAAACATAATAGGTTTAGATCTGAAATCATGGCACTTGGGCCCTAGTGACAAGCATTAAGCATAGCAAAGTCATAGCAACATCAATCTTAGAACATAATGGATACTAGGGATCAAACCCTAACAAAACTAACTCGATTACATGGTAATCTCATCCAACCCATCACCATGCAGCAAGCCTATGATGAGATTACTCAAGCACGGTGGTGAGCATCATGAAATTGGTGATGGAGGCTGGTTGATGATGATGATGGCAATGGATCCCCCTCCCCGGAGCCCCCAATGGACTCCAGATCAGCCCTCCCGAGGAAGATTAGGGCTTGGCGGTGGCTCCATCTCGTAAAACATGATGAATCCTTCTCCTTGATTTTTCTCTCCCCGAAAGTGAGTATATGGAGTTGGGTTTGAGGTCGGTGGAGTCCCAAGGGGCCCACGAGGCAGGGGGCGCGCCCCCGAGGGGGGGAGGGGCGCCCTGCACCCTCATGGGCAGGGTGTGGGCCCCGTGATGCTGATTCTTTCTCCAATATTTTTCATTAATTCCAAAACGTGTCTCCATGGATTTTCAGGTCATTCCGAGAACTTTTATTTCTGCAAAAAATAACACCATGGCAGTTCTGCTAAAAACAACGTCAGTCCGGGTTAGTTCCATTCAAATCATGCAAGTCAGAGTCCAAAACAAGGACAAAAGTGTTTGGAAAGTTCGATACGTTGGAGATGTATCAGAGTCCTACCAGCCCGTAACGACATTTATTACCCCGTATGGGCCTTTTTCTTCAACACTATGCGCTTTGGGCTCAAAAACACTGGTGCCACTTACCAACGCATGATCCAAACATGTTTGGAAAAAAAATCGGCAAGACAGTGGAGGCATATGTGGACGACGTGGTCATCAAGACTAAACATGTCGAATTATTGGTGGACGATCTACGCCTCACATTTGACAACCTCCGAACATATGACATATGACTCAATCCAGAAAAATGTGTTTTCGGTGTTCCAGCCGAGAAACTGCTCGGGTTCATTGTTTCCAATAGAGGAATCAAAGCGAACCCAACCAAAATCCGAGCCCTGTCACAATTGGCAACACCAACAGACTTAAAGTAGGTCCAAAAACTAGCTAGGTGCGTGGCAGCCTTAAGCCGCTTCATCTCCAGATTGGGAGAAAAGGCATTACCGCTCTATAGACTACTCTGACGCACCGATCACTTGGAATGGACGGATGCGGCTACATACGGATTGGAAGAAATAAAAACATTGTTAGCAGGTAACCCAATCCCAGCCGCCCTAGGTTTTGGCGAGCCTATGTTGCTCTACATATCCGTGACTCACCAAGTTGTGAGTGCTGTGCTCATCGTCGAGCGAGAGGAAGAGGGACACAAATTCCCCATCCAGAAACCAGTATACTACGTATCGGCGGTCCTTACACCATGCAAATCCCGATACCCTCACTATCAGAAGATAGCTTATGTGGTCTTTATGGCATCTCGAAAGCTGCAACACTATTTTCAAGAGTGTTCGATCATGGTGGCATCTGAAGTACCACTCAATGACATCATAAATAATCAGATGCTACCGGTCGCATTGCCAAATGGGCCATTGAGCTCCTACCATTTGAAATCACATACAAGCCACGCCGAGCTATTAAGTCTCAGGTGCTGGCCGACTTTGTCGCCGAGTGGACAGAAGCCGAGCTCCCTAAAGAGTACAGTACATACTCCAACTAGATCATGTACTTTGACGGCTCTAAAATGTTAGCCGAACTGGGGGCTAGTGTCATTTTGACATCCCCTACGGGAGATACAGTCCACTACGTGCTGCAAATAATGTATACGTTCTCCAATAATGCCGCCGAATATGAGGCTATTCTGCACGGCCTCCGAATGACTGTCTCCATGGGCATACAATGCCTAGAGGTGCGCGGGGATTCAAACCTCGCTATATCCCAAATAAATGGAGAGTTTGATGCAAAAGATCCAAAAATGGCGGCATACCAAAATGCCGTACTCAAAATATCGGCTCGGTTTGAGGGGCTTGAGTTCCATCATGTTGCTCGGGATAGTAACTAGGCAGCGAACATCCTCGCTCAAATGGGCGCTAAATGCGATCCCGTCCCGCCTAACACCTTTGTGGAAAGGCTCTTTAAGCCATCCGTGGTATGGCAGGACAAGAGTGGAGATGCTAGCCCGGACCGATCATACCCCCAGCAACCGAACACAATACATATGTCATCGGGGGTGTGGCCACCGAAATGACACTTTTCGCCCATGTAATCATGGTCGTTATTGCCCCATGGACCAAACCCTTCCTAGCCTACCTTAATAGGCAGGAGCTTCCTGATGATCAAAATGAGGCCCGTCGCATAGTTCGACGCTTTAAAGCCTATAAAGTTCACGAAGGTGAACTATACAAGAAAAGCACTACTGGAGTCCTTCAAAGGTGCATCTCAGAAGAGGATGGATGGCAACTCCCGGCTGAAATACACGCTGGTCTAGGCGGCCATCACGCCACAGCTCGAGCCCTCGTAAGCAAGGCCTTCCGTACTTGTTTCTTTTGGCCAATGGCCCAAGCAGACACACATGCCCCTTGTGCAACGCTGTGTGGGATGTCAGCTTTTCGCCAATCAAAGTCATATGCCGCCCACTGCCTTAAGAACAATCCCCATCACTTGGCCTTTTGCTGTCTAGGGGCTAGATATGGTTGGACCCCTTAAAGGGGGAAGCCACAAGAAGAAATATTTACTGTTTATGGTGGATAAATTCACTAAGTGGATAGAGGCCAAACCAGTAAAAACGGCTGAAGCAGGGCCAGTGATCGACTTTATATCCGGCGTGGTACACTGTTATGGTGTCCCGCAAAGCATCGTCACTAATAATGGCTCCAATTTCATAGCCGATGAGGTGAAAAATTGGTGTGCTAGCTCGGGCATTAAGCTCGATTATGCATCCGTATACCACCCTCAAACAAACGGCCAGGTCAGACAAGCTAATGGCCTGATAATGAGCAGCATCAAACCCATACTGGTGCGATCCCTATGGGAGTCAGATAAGCACTGGGTTGAGGAACTCAATTCCGTGCTTGGGGACTGCGGACTACGCCTAATCGCACGACCAGATAGACAACTTTTTTCATGGTGTACGACGCAGAGGCTGTCTTGCCCTGCAATCTTATTCATGACTCACCTCGAGTGCGCATGTATGAAGAGAGAGAAGCCAAGCTCGATCGGCAAGACGACCTAGACGGCCTTGAGGAGGAGCGTGATATTGCACGAGCCCGTTCGGCATTTTATCAACAATAGGCTCGGAGATACCAAAGCAGAGAAGTGCGGGCCAAGACTTATAATGTTGGCGGACTCATTTTATGCCTCCCAGAGAAGAAGAAGGACAAGCTCAAACCAAAACGGGAGGGGCCCTTCATTATAGATTAAGTTCTCATAGGAGGAGCCTATCGCCTTCGTAATGCATCGGATAATCGCCTCGAGCCGAATGGAATGCTGCTTGGCTCTGAAGATTCTACGCATAAGTTCGGCCGTGTGTTTTTTTCGTTCCCTTTTTCTCCTCTTCATTTATTTTTGTTCTCTCATTTTTATAAATTCCCCAGGATATGTTCGGATAAGCCGAACTCTTAAGGGGATCACATTTTAAATATATACACCCCACTATGACTGGGGGCTTCTTCGACTAAGCTTATCATTAAAAGCTTAGAGCTTACACTAAACAGTCGTTTGTTTATATACACCCTTTTGCCCTTATATGCACCTCTATGACTTAAGGTTTTTCCAAGCTGGGTTGCCTTGCTCCTGTGTTTATGCCCTATGTTCCCGGTTGTTTGTCTAGGGCGTAAAGGGAGCACCTCTACGACTGTTACAACTGGGTAATCCGGACCTGTACCTCAGACGGGTGAAGCCAAAAGCTAGCGTTCTTAAGACAATAATTGGTCGACAATCAAACGACAGATTGTTACATTCCTGTAACTCTTCGAAAAAATAATACAGGACAATTTCCCCGTAATTCGGATCAAAGCCTAGGCACGCACAATTAAAGCGTGCCAACCCAAGAAAAGGAACCCTTAACGGAACTATTCTCCCTAGAAGATGTTTCTTACATATGTAATATAACATAGCTACCGAACTAATTTTTTGTCTGTTCGAGCACAATGTCTGGGTTGCCTGGTTTTCGGATGTAATGAATGTTCCTTACATTCCACAAAAGTATCCGGAAACACTCCACCATCTTGGTTTGGAGGTTAAAGCCGAAGGCCTGCGATGGCAATTTTTTTCACATGTTCGGCTGAAGATATAGGATGATCATAAAGTACATTGATACATTGAATCAAATGGATACTCCTTATCTATTCCATCTATAAGATTGTCTAAACTATAGTATTCCTGCGAATATTTCATAGCTATCATTACTTGGTCATACACCAAGTTGAATGGATTTTCTTTCCCGTCTGGTCCCTGCGGTCCCACTCAGGCCATATGATTCGGATCTAACTTGGTAAAGCATGTCTTCACCATTGCCCAGGCTTCTTGTGCGCCCTCAGGGAAGGCAGACGTCTTCCATAGCTCAAAGCGGTGCCGGGCACCTTTGAACAGGCTCGCCGAACCCTCCATACTTTCTGTAGGGGTATCAGATGTCCATAAAGCCTTGGCCATATTCTTCATGGCTTTCCGGGCCCGCTCATGCGCCATGGACAACTCCTTAAGCACGTCACCTTGAAATCCAGATACTTATTTTTCCGGCCGACCAGTTAAAAGACCTGCAACAACAAAGTTATGACATTCCGAATTGTGGACTAATATGAGTCTCTCTGATAGTTTTAAAAGTCATATTGAACATGCCGCCTTTCAGCTTCTCATTCTCTTTTCGAGCGACCGATAACTGAGCCTTTAAGCTCTCTATATCTTCGGATTTTTGTCTTTTTCCTCCTCGTGTTTCTTCTTCTTGGAAGTGGTCAGTGCGGCCATTTTCACTTCCGCAAGTTCGGTGGGGACAACATTAAGCTATGTCTGCTTTGTTTGCAGCTCCTGGGATAGCGCAGTATTCTTCTCCTTGAGAACTGCAGGTCATATCGATCCTTAAAACGGTTGGCCTCACCGCTTCAAGTCTCGGGGGCTATTGGCATATGCCTATTAAATTTGCACAAACTCTTACCTGTATATCCTTTGAGAATAATTGAGTAACTCCGGCATGTCCTTCTCGAGCGGCTCGGATACATGCATCCACCGAGCTAAGTGCGGTAAATTCCTGCTTAGAAAAGGCTGGAGCACGCATGACCTCTTTCAGTCGATGGTGATTCATTATGCTCTCCATCTTAGAATTGGTGACAAATACGTCATCCGAATCCTCATGAGGGGGTGGAATGTAACGCCCCGAGACCGATGTGCCAGTTGTCCTCCAGTTATTCGCTGACGCTGCCTTGTCATTGCTTGCATGTCATGCATGCCATATCATGTCATCATGTGCATTTCATTTGCATACATGTTCGTCTCATGCATCCGAACATTTTCCCCGTTGTCCATTTTGCAACCCGGCGCTCCTATGTCCATCGGCGTCCACTTTTGCCTCTTTTCGTGTGCGGGTGGTAAACGTTCTCGGATTGGACCGAGACTTGTCATGCGGCCTTGGTTTACTACCGGTAGACCGCCTGTCAAGTTTCGTGCCATTTGGACTTCGTTTGACACTCCAACGGTTAACCGAGGGACCGAAAAGGCCTCGTGTGTATTGCAGCCCAACACCCCTCCAAAGTGGCCCAAAACCCACCTAAACCCCTTCCACCTTCTAGGCCGTTCGATCACGATCGCGTGGCCGCAAACCGCACCTCATTTGGACTTTCCTAGCTCCCTCTACCTATAAATATGTGGCCTCCCCCGAAAATCCGCGCATATCAAACCCTAGCCCCGCTCCTCGCGCCGCCGGACAAAACTTCCCACCACCGGCCGGACGTGTCCACCGCCCCGCAGCCACATCACACCGACCAATCAGGGGATGCCACCTCAGCACCGCTGCCGCCTCCAGCCTATCTGGTGCCGCCACCTCACCGCTCCTCTCTCTCTCCCCGCGCCGCGGCCCGCGTAGCCCATCCGGGGCCCGCCCGGCCCGTCCGCCGCCGCCGCGTGGCCCGCGCCGCCTGTGTGCCCCGCCGCCGTCCGCCCGGCTCGCTCCTCCGCCCAGCGCTGCCGCGGCGTCGCCGGCATTGGCCGCCACCACCGCATCCCGCCGACGCCGGCCTCGGTTCCCGTGCGCACCAGCCGGCCAGGCCGCGCCTCGTACTCCACCGACCCGCGCGGCCTGGCCTTCCTCCGCCCCACGACCGAGGTCGCCGGCCGCCGCAGCCGCCGACCACGATGACCCGCGCCGGCGCTGCCTCACCTCGCCGCTCGGCACCTCACCTCACCGCCGCGCCATGGCTGCTGCCGGCTCCGCAGCTCGCCCGGCCCCGCCTCCGGCTAGATCCGGGCAGGAGCGCCTGGATCCGCTCCTCTCCGGCCTACTCCCTCGTCGCCGGCGTCCTCCCCAGCCTCCTCCTCATCTCCCCCTCGCCGGAGCAAGCCCCTGCTCGCCGGAGCCGCGACCTCTCGCCGGAGCACCTCAGGAAGCGTGCCTGCTACAGTGCCACGACCGATCCAGATCTGGAAAACCCTAATCACCTCGGTTGACTTTCTCCTCTCTCTCCATAATTTTTATGCAATCTTCATCATGCCATAACTCTGCATCCATGGCTCCGATTCGTGCGTGTAGCATATCAAAATGTTCGTCTCGACGAGTACATCATTTCATCTCATTGGATCATTTACATTTGAGCTCATCATGATGCCTGAAATACTGTTGGAAGAGGGCTATGTGATGATAGTTTCAGATCTGTTTCAACAAATTCACTTTTGTCATTTTTGCCATGATTAATGTGCGCATGCTTTGATCCCGAGCTCTACATGTGTTTTGAAGTATGCTATGCCATGTTTACAGGGGTGTATGCCATGTATTTTTGTGATCTTTGTGGTGACTAGCACAAGCATGCAAAGTAGCTTACTCAATGTTGCTGATTTCAGGGACTTAGGATTTCTCTAAGTCCTTGCCCTGTCATTATTTTTATGCCATATGTTCATGTTGTTTCCTAGTGATCTGTGCCTCTTTTGAGCATGATTAGTAAGGATGTTTTGTAGATATTGTGGTGCTATATCCATCCATGTCTTTGTTTGCATTTATGGAGCACCCTAGCTTGAGTCAACTGCGCTCTAATTTTGCTATATTATGTTCCTGGCAGATTGTTAACATGTTTAGCGATTTTGCCGAGCTTGTTGTAGTTGATCCGTGCATGCTATGTTGTTCTTGCCATGTCTAGCTTCTATGCCATGTCTACTTGCTGGGTGTATGCTTAGTTTATCATGCCATGCCTTGTGGTGAGTGCATCGAGCTTGTTAACATGCCTACTCGTTATCTGTTTTGCCATGCTCCAGTTTTTCACTAAGTCTGAATCTGTTTATATTTTTGCTATGTTCACATGCTTGCAATTGTATTTTCCGATCCCTTTTGGCTCATTGTCACTAAGGGACTTTTGTTGTATGCTTTGAGTAGCTTCATGCCATCCCTTGCTTTTCCATGATATGTTCTTGTAGCATGTAGTTTTCATGCTCTAAAGATTGCTTCCTGATGTTAAATTCCTGACTTGTTAATTTCTCTAAGTCTGTAACCTGCTATTGAGTGAATTAGCCATAGCTCAGTGTTCATCTTTTGTCAAGCATCTCGAGTGGATCCCTGCCATGTATTTTGTTGCTATGTTTGAGTGTAGTAGCTTATTTATCTTGATGCATTTAGATGGCCTCGTGCTGTTAATTGCAGATCGGTGCCATATTTGTTTTGCTTGCCATTTGCAAACCGTGCATCCGATTCCGGCGATCTTTATATCGATTTCGACCGAAATCAACTCCTCTTTCCAGTGGCACTCTTGGTTTTCCAAGTTGAGGCCAGGCTCAATCATTCCTTTCTGAAACATGCATATGCATCGCATCCCGCATCCCGCATGTCATACCATGTTTTGCATCATGTTGTTTGTGCATTGCACGTGGTTGATTGTGTCTCCCTTTGCTTGTGTTCTTGCTTGGGTAGAGCCGGGAGACGAGTTCGTGTTCGAGGACCATTGAGTACGTGTACGAGGATCAAACTAGCGTCAACTCGGAGAACTTTGCACGCAAGATGACCATACCCTCGAAATCACTTCTATCTTTGCTTGCTAGATGCTCGCTCTTTTGCTATGCCTATGCTGCGATACCTACCACTTGCTTTATCATGCCTCCCACATTGCTAAGACAAGCCTCTAACCCACCTTGTCCTAGCAAACCGTTGTTTGGCTATGTTACCGCTTTGCTCAACCCCCCTTATGGCGTTGTTAGTTGCAGGTGAAGATTGGAGTTTGTTCCATGTTGGAACATGGATTGTTGTTGGGATATCACAATATATCTTATTATGTTAATGCTTCTATATACTTGGTAAAGGGTGGAAGGCTCGGCCTTATGCCTGGTGTTTTGTTCCACTCTTGTCACCATAGTTTCCGTCATATCGGTGTTATGTTCCCGGATTTTGCATTCCTTACATGGTTGGGTTATAATGGGAACCCCTTGACAGTTCGCCTTGAATAAAACTCCTCCAGCATGGCCCAACATTGGTTTTACCATTCGCCACCTAGCCTTTTCTTTCCCTTGGGTCGGCCAACCCAAAGGGTCATCTTTATTTTAACCCCCGGGCCAGTGCTTCTCTAAGTGTTGGTCCAAACTGAGCAATGTCCGGAGCTACCAAGGGCAATTTTGGGCTGGCCCACCCGACGTCTGGCTCATCCGTTGTGCCCTGAGAACGAGATATGTGCAGCTCCTATCGGGATTTGTCGGCACATCTGGGTGGATTTGCTGGTCTTGTTTTACCATTGTTGAAATGTCTTGTAACCGGGATTCCGAGCCTGATCGGGTCTTCCTGGGAGAAGGAATATCCTTCGTTGACCGTGAGAGCTTGTGATGGGCTAAGTTGGGACACCCCTGCAGGGATTTGAACTTTCGAAAGTCGTGCCCGCGGTTATGGGCAGATGGGAACTTGTTAATGTCCGGTTGTAGAGAACCTGAAACTTAACTTAATTAAAATGTATCAACCGCGTGTGTCGCCGTGATGGTCTCTTCTCGGCGGAGTCCGGGAAGTGAACACAGTGTTGGAGTTATGCTTGACGTAGGTTGTTCTAGGATCACTTCTTGATCATAGATTCTCGACCGTGCTTTTGCCTTCTCTTCTCGCTCTCATTTGCGTATGTTAGCCACCAAATATGCTAGTCGCTTGCTGCAGCTCCACCTCATACCTTTTAACCTTCCTATAAGCTTAAATAGTCTTGATCGCGAGGGTGTGAGATTGCTGAGTCCCTGTGACTCACAGATACTTCCAAAACCAGCTTGCAGGTGCCGATGATATTGTGCAGGTGATGCAACCGAGCTCAAGGAGGAGCTCGATGAAGACTGTATTCGTTATGTTGTTCCATTTTTTAGTTGATCAGTAGTGGAGCCCAGTTGGGACGATCGGGGATCTGTGTAGCATTTGGGGTAGTCTTCTTTTATTTTTGGTTCCGTAGTCGGACCTTGTGTGTATCTGGATGATGTAATGTTTTATTCATGTATTGTGTGAAGTGGCGATTGTAAGCCAACTGTGTATCTCTTTCCCTTATGTATTACATGGGTTGTGTGAAGATTACGTCACTTGTGACATTGCTTTCAATGCGGTTATGCCTCTAAGTCGTGCTTCGACACGTGGGAGATAAAGCCGCATCGAGGGCGTTACAAGTTGGTAATCAGAGCCTTCCCCGACTTTAGGAGCCCCCTGCTTGATCGAATCGCTGGCGTTGTTGAGTCTAGAAAAATGTTTTGAGTCATTTAGGATTATATATGTCACATCCCTAGCTTCTGGTGCTGCCTGGTGTGTGCATCATGTTTAAATTCTGAAATTTGAACTGAGGGAAATTGGAAGCCTCAAAACCCTAAATAAAAGAGGGGCAAGAAACCCTAAAATTGCAATCAGTAAATCCAAAATGCCCTAGAAATAGCTCTGACAATTTTGGCAAGAGTTATAAATCAAACCAAAATTTTGGGACATTTCTAAGGAATTATTGGGCTCTGATTTTAAATCAATATTTTATTTGAATTTGGAGTTATATTCATAATATATAATGAATATATTTTCAAATGACCTGAGATATTTTTGTTATGTGTGGAGAAGTCCATTAAGTGACTTAAAAATATCCAGGGGAGTTTTGGCACTGTTTTCAAATTCTGTTTGAATTAAAATTCAGTGCCAATTAAATAAAACAGAACAAAAATAGAAAACAGTAAATAAAAGCAGAGAGAGAACTTACCTCAGCTTACCTGGCAGCCCACCCACAGCCCAACACTGTGCAGCCTACCTGCGCGGCCCAGCCCACCTGGCCCCCCCCCTTCTCCTGTCGTCTTCCTCCCCTCGCACCGAAGCTGCTCGGTGGCGAGCGCTGACGATGCCCCGGCCACCTCCTGCTTCCCCCGGCCTCCCTAGCGATGCCACGACGACGCCTCGTGTCCCCTCGCTCCTCTTCCTCCCTCGCTGCTCCCTCTCTCTTCCCCGAACACTCTTCCCCCCTCCTCTGTTCTCCTCACCGAGCGGAGCCCGTCGCCGCCGCTTGCTGCTGCCGCGACCACCGCCTCCCCCTCACCCCTCTGACGTGCCCGAGAGCCCCACCTTCGCCTTCTACGCCTCCTCGACGAGCCAAGCAACCGGGGACGCGCCGTATCGCCGCCATCGACATCATCTTCAACCTCGGGCACCGCCGATCTCCGTCGCCGATATGTCGTCCACAACCCGTCCCCGAGCCCAACGAGACCGCCGACGAACTCGCTGTGAGCTCCACTCCGTTTCCCCTCCTTCATTTTGCTCGTTCCCGTGCCGTAGCACCCCCGCCCACATTCCCGAGCACCGCCGTCCGCCATGGCCGCGTAGCTCTCCTGACCTGAGCCCCTCTGCTCGAACCCGTGGCACCAGCGCGCTTCTGGTGGCCCGCGGATGCCATCTGGACCATCAGCTTCTCCCCTAGCGCGCCGCAGCCCCAACCCCGCACATGACCGAACTCCGGCCGCCGCCAGGAGCCCGTTTCCGGTGAACCCCGGCCTCCCTGTGCCCACCTGCATGCGCCACTAGATGCGCGGGAGCACGGGCTCCCTCTTGGTGCCCTCAGCGCGACCAGCCGCGGCCTGTAGCGCCATCCCGAGAAACTCCGGCGAGGTCCCGCCGTCGCCATGGTCGCCGGCGTCCCTAGCCGACGTGGCCGCGTGATTAGCACTAATCACGGCCAGCTAACCTCCCCAGAGCCGCTGACGTATGGGCCCCACGCCCTTATTTAATCCTTATCTTTTTCTGTTAAGTTTTAATCTAACCACCATGGGCCCACACGTCAGCTTTGACCAAGCTGACGTGGCTGTTGACCTGGTCCCACCTGTCATTGTCACTAACCAGCACTAGTCACTGACCAGTGGGCCCCACTGGTCAGGTTTGACCTGGGGCGCCCAGTTGACTCTGCTGACGTCACAGTGACGTGGGGCTGACGCAATAAGTATTTTCTGGATTTAAAAATAATCAGGAAATTCCAGAAAATAGCTAAAACTTCAATAAATCATAGAAATTCAACCGTAACTCCAAATTAAATAATTTATATATGAAAAATTATCAGAAAAATTCAAGGAATCCATCTGTACCATTTTCATGCATGTTA
This sequence comes from Triticum aestivum, assembly GCF_018294505.1. Classification (NCBI taxonomy): domain Eukaryota; kingdom Viridiplantae; phylum Streptophyta; class Magnoliopsida; order Poales; family Poaceae; genus Triticum; species Triticum aestivum. The sequence goes on from NC_057803.1 coordinate 399,821,787, forward strand.
GAACAACTTATCACTACTGTTTAGGACAAATGAAGTGAATGACATTTAAATAACCACATATGGAGTTTGAATTTGAATCTTGGATTCAAACCAACTTCATTTAATCTGGTTTTAGGTGCATTAGCCCAAAACACATTCATATTGCCATGTCATAGCATGCATCATATTGTGCATTGCATTGATCGTGTTTTTCTGTTTTTGCCGGTAATTGTCCCCTCTCGATAGACGTGTACCGACGATGTGATCGATGACACCGATGAAGAGCTATATTATCTTCAGAAGTGCCAGGCAAGCAAAACCCCCTTGTTCATTCCGATAAAATCCCACTCTCTCGCTCCTGCTCTCTTTTACTGCATTAGGACAACAACGACTTATTTGATACTTGCTGCGGTAGCTGAACCCTTTATCCTTTGCATGACCTATCATTGCCACAGTAAATAGATGAAACCCACTAGCATGAGTAGGAGTTGTTTGAGCCCTGATGTGCCTACTCATTCATGCTTGTTTGTCATGCCTGCTACTGCTTAGAGTTGAGTCAGGTCTGATTCATCGGGGATGAATCAGAGGCGTGTGAACATGTCCTACTATGGGTGAACTAAGTGTGTGAACACGATTTGGCAAAGGTAGCGGTGAGAGGCCATGTAGGAGTACATGGTGGGTTGTCTCATTGCAGCCGTCCTCAGGAAATGAGTTCTGTGTTTGTGATCCATGACCAGTTACTACCACACATTGGGTTCCGGTAACTCGACCCCTCTCGGCTTATTAATCAACATGATCTCTGTCCAGGAGTTGCAACTAGTTTCTGGTGTTTGTAGGTAGTGTTAGTAGTCTACCAAGTGGCACCCGGTACAGGTGGGCTTGGGACAGACTAGGCACAGTGGCCCGGTGTACCAAGTGGCACCCGGTTGGTGGGCTTGGGAACCCTGCACACATCGTTTGGGGCCGTAAGCGACACCCCGGCCGGATCTCCTTGAGGATGGAACCCGAATAGGCGATAAACCTGGACTAGAGACTTGTTCGGTTAGTCAGGTCGTGGCCGACTCCCTCGCTCGGCTTCCGCTTGAAGGTTGCCGAGGTACATGACGTGTACAGGGCGGTAAGTGGCGGGAGCGTGTGTGAAGAAGTACACCCCTGCAGGGTTATCATTATCTATTCGAATAGCCGGATTCCTCGGATATGGAAACTTGGACCCCTTGCATAGTTCATAGACAATTGAAAGTGGATACTCTAAAATACGCAAGATAAGCGTGAGTGCTGTGGATGGCGTTCTCGTAGGGAGACGGGAGCGGATCCATAGTGGTGTATTGGTTGGTGAATATGTGGACTCGTGTGCGCCACTTCAAAAGAGTTACTTGCAGTCGTAGTTCAGGATAGCCACCGGGTCAAAGCTGGCTTGCTGCAGTCAAACCCCTCCACCCCCTTGTTGATAATGATGCATATGTAGATAGATCTGATGTAAGTCTTGCTGGGTACATTTGTACTCACGTTTGCCTATTTTATGTTTTGCAGAGAGACTTCAGTCTCACTAGTAGTTCCGCGTGGACTTCGACGTTTAGCTTGTTACCTCAGCTACGATCTTGTGCCCTCGGCAGGATCTGGTAGATAGTCAGGCTTCTCAGCCTTTCTCATTTATAGATGTCTGTACTCAGACATGATAGCTTCCGCTTGTGCTTTGATTTGTATGCTCTGAGTGTTGGGTCATGAGACCCATGTTTGTAATATCTCGCTCCTCGGAGCCTATTGAATAAACTACTTGAGTTGTAGAGTCATGTTGTGATGCCATGTTGTATCTGCACATATTGAGCATATTGTGTGTATGTTGTTGAAATGCTTGGTATGTGTGGGATCTGACTATCTAGTTGTTTATCCTTAGTAGCCTCTCTTACCGGGAAATGTCTCCTAGTGTTTCCACTGAGCCATGGTAGCTTGCTACTGCTCCGGAACACTTAGGCTGACCGGCATGTGTCCTTCTTCGTTCCTGTGTCTGTCCCTTCGGGGAAATGTCACGCGATGAATACCGGAGCCCTGTTAGCCCGCTACAGCCCGGTTCACCGGAGTCCTGCTAGCCCAGTGCTACAGCCTGGATTCACTCGCTGATGACCGACACGTTCGATGCTGGGTCATGGATGCCTGTCCCTGTAAGTCTGTGCCACTTTGGATTTACGACTAGCCATGTCAGCCCGGGCTCCTTATCATATGGATGCTAGCGACACTGTCATATACGTGTGCCAAAAGGCGCAAACGGTCCCGGGCTAAGGTAAGGCGACACCCGTGGAAATACCGTGCGTGAGGCCGCAAAGTGATATGAGGTGTTACATGCTAGATCGATGTGGCATTGAGTCGGGGTCCTGACAATATATATCAGAGAGTAGGATTTCTCTTTACTCCTCAGTCCCTTCATCGCTCTGGTGAGGCATTCTGACGTAGAGTTTTGACTCTTCTCTTCTCAAATTTCACTAATTTTTTTAGGATCACGCGAGTATATTGGAATCATTCCGATGGTTCTGTGACGAGAACATTGTTCTTGGTGCCTCCGGACATTTCGGGTTGTGGCAGTGTCCCGGGGAGTTGAGCTCCGAGATGTTGTTGTCACAATTTTATCGTTGCAGTTCTGGAATACCTGAGTTTTCGCCGACATCGAAAATCTTTTTTATGCAGTTGTTAGTGAGATAACCTCGACACCACCCAGTACTGGGCGGGAGTTCGGGAGTATTGCCATAACTCGTATAACAGATGCTTTTTGAAGGTTGAGGTAAACGATTTCCGAAGGTTTCTTGGTTATGTGTTAAAGGATGGATACAACTGGATGTAGGATTTGTTAGTTTGGGTGAGATATTATGCTTCCCTTGTATCCCCTACACCTGATTGCATAACCAGAAAGTTTCGGGAGTTTATAAGTGGGAATTCAAGTAGCTCTTAGGATATCTTTCCGACAGATGTATGATATGAAATTGGGGTTCGACGTCTAGTGGTCCGCCTATCCACGGTTGGTTTTACAGTGGTCTCGTTGTGTCTTAAAGAGTCCTTGGCTATGCTGACTCGGGGACGCTTCGTATGTCATGTGCACTACCTTGTACATGATGGTGCTGTACGATCGAGCCCGTGTAGGCCCCACCGCGAGAACTTCGGATGAAATCTCTATCATATGTTTGTTCCGGCTTATTCTGCAAGCCAATCCTTGTTTTGTTTTGAGTTGTGGTATTCGAGTTGCTTCGAAGTCAAATGTTGATTCCATACCTTCTCCAAATGGTGTTCTCATACTCCGATGTGAATACTAATCCTTCTCGATAATCGAGATTGTCATATCAATCCTTTTCACCAGTGAGCTACCCTTCTAGTGGATCCGATCACTTCAACATTCGCAAGATCAATTATCAGTTCTTTTCAATGGTGTTTGCTTCATCCATTCCAAGTTGTCTTTGTTTTCCCGCCCACCCACCCTTTTTTCTTCAAGGACTCAGATTTCTTAATCAAGTATCCATTTTATTCTTGTGAAACCTCTCCATTCTTTTCCGTCAATGTTCTTACCCGGTGGTTCTCGTGAAGATGCTCCACAAGTTCATCATCCTCCATTCTTTTCTTCTCCGGTGGATCCAATTCAAGCTTTGTTGATCATATCCTTTCCTCGTTTCAAATGCCTTCTCATACCGGTGCTCCTCATAATAATTCACTTCTCGCTATTCATTTGTTTCGGAGTGCTCAAGATATCTCGAGGTTGTTATCTCATTCAAGCCATTTAATTCAACCGACGCATTCTCCCTTTCAAGTAATCGTTCAATGGTGTTTCTTTTGAGTGGGCCTAACCCATAGGTCTTTTTCCAGGATCTTACTCGACTCTTCTAATTCTCCCGGAGATATCCTTAAAATTCTTTTCAAAGTTTGACGTAAGAATGAATCACCAGTCTTATGTTTTTCTCCAAGATCCGTCGAATTCTTTTCATCGTTGGCTCAACCTTTCTATTCTTCATTCCGGAGTGCCTCAACAATTTGGTGGTGTTTCTCGTCGTCATTCTCGGATTTGAAGACCGAAGAAGACTTTTCTCTCAATCTTGCTCCATTCTCTTCAAGATTCATGGTTCTAGCTTCGTGCTATCCTCTCATAATTATTTTCGATTGTGAGAATTCTTTTCACCCATCCGAAGTAATTCAAGGGTCTTCTCAGTTGGGTTATCCGGAGTCCATCATCTCAGATTTATTCATTCCAGCTTTTAGCTCTCATACTCTAAATCTTACCGGTGCATCGTTCAAGTGATCTATAATCAGCTCATGATCTTTTCATTCTCTTGTATCTAAATTCTCTCAAACATCTTCGTTCATTTGCTAATTCTTCCCGGCGTTTCTTCATCTTTCTTCGTTCATTTCCAATTCTTACGATGGTTCATTCAAGATTTCTTTTCCTTCGTTATCATATCAATTTATTCGTTGTTCCAATCTTACCGGTGGTTTGTTGAAGATCTTCCCAAGTTGCGCAATATCTATTTTAATCCTTTCTATGAGAATAAGTAGTATGCTAAATCCGTTGCTTGTCATCAATTTAAATTGGTGAAGGATACGCATAATGTAATTCTTATTCTTGTTCCATCCAAGTGATTAATTCCATTTTCCGGAGTGGTTCATCATATCACATTCTCAGTTCGAGATGCTTTATCTTTTCTTTTCCGAAGTTCCAAGTCTCCACTTTATCTCGTCGCAAAGCTTCATCTAATCATCGCAAGGCATAACCTTGTGTTTTCAACTTCTCTTTCCTTCCGTTTGATCATCCTTTTGTTACCGGAGTTCTTCATGGAGGTTCTACATGATGGTTCATAAAGGATTTAATTCCTTCTCCAAGTTTTTCATCGAGATTCTTTTCTAAGAAGCTCAAGCTTTCTTCATATTGTAATCCGGAGTGCAATTATTTCTATCGTATCATTGGAGGTGGTATTATGTCATTCTTGATAATTTGAGTTCATGTTTCATGATTCACATGTTGTTAAGAATGAGGTATTTTAAATCCATCAATCTCTTCATTGGAGTTATCTTGTTTCATGTTTCACCAAAAGCCTTCCCTAAGGATTGTTGCTATGTATGGTGCTTATAAATGACCCAAGTTCTTCATCTACTCTCTCGGTGAAATACTTTCTCGTCTCCTTGTTGACATCAATCCAATCAAATCTTTTCCGTGAGTGGCAAGTTGTCACCTCATAATGTTGAGATGCCTTCTATAAGACCATATCAAGCTTATTCTTTTTGTTGGTGTTCCAACAACTCCGTTCGACTTTTCTCCCGAGGATGCCTTTTCAAGCTCATTTGTGGCAGAAGTTGTCATTTTCTTCTCAATTCCTTCTTTTTCAATTATCTACCTTCTATTTCTCTCTTCCGGAGGCATTGCGATGTTGCTCTTTTCAACCCATCATATTGTTTTGTCAAGATCATGCTTCTTTCTTTTGCTTATCCATTTAACCGGAGTGTTCTGTCCTCTGCTCAAGTTCTTTCATCTTATCAAGTCTTTCATCTTATCAAGTCTTTCATCTTTTTTCAACCGGAGTGCTACCCGGATCGGTTCTTCCTTATTCCTCTTTCTTAACGGAGTGCTTTCAACTTCGTTTATCCCCGTTGCGTTCTTTCTTTCAATTTGTTCAATTTTTCAAGGTTCTTTGGTTTCACTAGTTTGTCAAAGAAGCAACTTAGTTTTACCTCTTCTTTTTCTCTTCCGTTTTCCCTCCGGTGCCATTCTAGATCTCGGGACGAGATCCTCTCGTAGTGGTGGAGTGTTGTAACGCCCTGAGACCGATGTGCCAGTTGTCCTCCAGTTATTCAGTGTCGCTGCCTTGTCATTGCTTGCGTGTCATGCATGCCATATCATGTCATCATGTGCATTTCATTTGCATACATGTTCGTCTCATGCATCCGAACATTTTCCCTGTTGTCCGTTTTGCAATCCGGCGCTCCTATGTCCTCTGGCGTCCTCTTTTGCCTCTTTTCTTGTGTGGGTGGTAAACGTTCTCGGATTGGACCGAGACTTGTCCTACGGTCTTGGTTTACTACCGGTAGACCGCCTGTCAAGTTTCGTGCCATTTCGACTTCGTTTGATACTCCAACGGTTAACCAAGGGACCGAAAAGGCCTCGTGTGTTGCAGCCCAACACCCCTCCAAAGTGGCCCAAAACACACCTAAACCCCTTCCACCTTCTAGGCCGTTCGATCACGATCGCGTGGCCGCAAACTGCACCTCATTTGGACTTTCCTAGCTCCCTCTATCTATAAATATGTGGCCTCCCCCGAAAAATCTGCGCAGATCAAACCCTAGCCCCGCTCCTCGCGCCGCCGGACAAAACTTCCCACCACCGGCCAGACATGTCCGCCGCCCCGCAGCCACATCACACCGGCCAATCAGGGGATGCCACCTCAGCACCGCCGCCGCCTCCAGCCTATCTGGTGCCGCCACCTCACCGCTCCTCTCTCTCTCCCCGCGCCGCGGCCCGCGGAGCCCATCCGGGGCCCGCCCGGCCCGTCCGCCGCCGCCGCGTGGCCCGCGCCACCTGTGTGCCCCACCGCCGTCCGCCCGGCTTGCTCCTCCGCCCAGCGCCGCCACGGCCTCGCCGGCATTGGCCGGCGCCAGCCTCGGTTCCCGTGCGCACCGGCCGGCCTGGCCGCGCCTCGTACTCCACCGACCCGCGCGGCCTCGCCTGCCTCCGCCCCACACCCGAGGTCGCCGGCCACCGCAGCCGCCAACCGTGACGACCCGCGCCGGCGCTGCCTCGCCTTGCTGCTCGGCACCTCACCTCGCCGTCGCGCCATGGCTGCTGCCGGCTCTGCAGCTCGCCCATCCCCGCCTCCGGCTAGATCCAGGCAGGAGCGCCCGGATCCCCTCCTCTCCGGCCTCCTCCCTCGTCGCCGGCGTCCTCCTCGGCCTCCTCCTCACCTCCCCCTCGCCGGAGCAAGCCCCTGCTCGCCGGAGCCGCGACCTCTAGCCGGAGCACCTCGGGAAGCGCGCCTGCTATAGTGCCACGGCCGATCCAGATCTGGAAAACCCTAATCACCTCGGTTGACTTTCTCCTCTCTCTCCATAATTTTTATGCGATCTTCATCATGCCATAACTCTGCATCCATGGCTCCGATTCGTGCGTGTAGCATATCAAAATGTTCGCCTCGACGAGTACATCATTTCATCTCATTGCATCATTTGCATTTGAGCTCATCTTGATGCCCTAAATGATGTTGGAAGAGGGCTATGTGATGATAGTTTCAGATCTGTTTCAGCAAATGCACTTTTGTCATTTTTGCCATGATTAATGTGTGCATGCTATGATCCTGAGCTCTGCATGTGTTTTGAAGTATGCTATGCCATCTTTACAGGGGTGTATGCCATGTATTTTTGTGATCTTTGTGGTGAGTAGCACAAGCATGCAAAGTAGCTTACTCAATGTTGCTGATTTCAGGGACTTAGGATTTCTCTAAGTCCTTGCCCTGTCATTATTTTTATGCCATATGTTCATGTTGTTTCCTCGTGATCCGTGCCTCTTTTGAGCATGATTAGTAAGGATGTTTTGTAGATATTGTGGTGATCTATCCATCCATGTCTTTTTTTGCATTTATGGAGCACCCTAGCTTGAGTCAATCGCGCTCTACTTTTGCTATATTATGTTCCTGGCCGATTGTTAACATGTTTAGCGATTTTGCCGAGCTTGTTGTAGTTGATCTATGCATGCTATGTTGTTCTTGCCATGTCTACTTGCTGGGTGTATGCTTAGTTTATCATGCCATGCCTTGTGGTGAGTGCATCAAGCTCGTTAACATGCCTACTCGTTATCTGTTTTACCATGCTCCAGTTTTTCACTAAGTCTGAATCTGTTTATGTTTTTGCTATGTTCACATGATTGCAATTGTATTTTCTGATCCCTTTTGGCTCATGGTCACTAAGGGACTTTTGTTGTATGCTTTGAGTAGATTCATGCCATGCCTTGCTTTGCCATGATATGTTCCTGTAGCATGTAGTTTTCATGCTCTAAAGATTGCTTCCTGATGTTAAATTCCTGACTTGTTAATTTCTCTAATTCTGTAACCTATTATCGTTTGCACTTTTGCCATGCTTGTTTGAACCTGCTATTGAGTGATTTAGCCGTAGCTCAGTGTTCATCTTTTGTCAAGCATCTCGAGTGGATCCCTGCCATGTATTTTGTTGCTATGTTTGAGTGTAGTAGCTTATTTATCTTGATGCATTTAGATGGCCTCGTGCTGTTAATCGCAGATCGGTGCCATATTTGTTTTGCTTGCCATTTGCAAACCGTGCATCCGATTCCGGCGATCTTTATATCGATTTCGACCGAAATCAACTCCTCTTTCCAGTGGCACTCTTGGTTTTCCAAGTTGAGGCCAGGCTCAATCATTCCTTTCCGAAACATGCATATGCATCGCATCCCGCATCCCGCATGTCATACCATGTTTTGCATCATGTTGTTTCTGCATTGCACGTGGTTGATTGTGTCTCCCTTTGCTTGTGTTCTTGCTTGGGTAGAGCCGGGAGACGAGTTCATGTTCGAGGACCATTGAGTACGTGTACGAGGATCAAACTAGTGTCAACTCTGAGAACTTTGCACGCAAGATGACCATACCCTCGAAATCACTTCTATCTTTGCTTGCTAGATGCTCGCTCTTTTGCTATGCCTATGCTGCGATACCTACCACTTGCTTTATCATGCCTCCCACATTTCTAAGCCAAGCCTCTAACCCACCTTGTCCTAGCAAACCGTTGTTTGGCTATGTTACCGCTTTGCTCAGCCCCCCTTATAGCGTTGTTAGTTGCAGGTGAAGATTGGAGTTTGTTCCATGTTGGAACATGGATTGTTGTTGGGATATCACAATATCTCTTATTATATTAATGCTTCTATATACTTGCTAAAGAGTGGAAGGCTCGGCCTTATGCCTGGTGTTTTATTCCACTCTTGCCACCCTAGTTTCCGTCATATCAGTGTTATGTTCCTGGATTTTGCGTTCCTTACACGGTTAGGTTATAATGGGAACCCCTTGACAGTTCGCCTTGAATAAAACTCCTCCAGCATGGCCCAACATTGGTTTTACCATTCACCACCTAGCCTTTTCTTTCCCTTGGGTCGGCCAACCCAAGGGTCATCTTTATTTTAACCCCCCCGGGCCAGTGCTTCTCTAAGTGTCGGTCCAAACTGAGCGATGTCCGGAGCTACCAGGGGCAACTCTGGGCTGGCCCATCCGACGTCTGGCTCAATCGGTGTGCCCTGAGAACGAGATATGTGCAGCTCCTATCGGGATTTGTCGGCACATCTGGGTGGCTTTGCTGGTCTTGTTTTACCGTTGTCGAAATGTCTTGTAACCGAGATTCTGAGCCTGATCGGGTCTTCCTGGGAGAACGAATATCCTTCGTTGACCGTGAGAGCTTGTGATGGGCTAAGTTGGGACACCCCTGCAGGGATTTGAACTTTCAAAAGCCGTGCCCGCGGTTATGGGCAGATGGGAATTTATTAATGTCCGGTTGTAGAGAGCCTGAAACTTAACTTAATTAAAATGCATCAACCATGTGTGTCACCGTGATGGTCTCTTCTCGGCGGAGTCCGGGAAGTGAACACAGTGTTGGAGTTATGCTTGACGTAGGTTGTTCTAGGATCACTTCTTGATCATAGATTCTCGACCATGCTTTTGCCTTCTCTTCTCGCTCTCATTTGCGTATGTTAGTCACCAAATATGCTAGTCGCTTGCTGCAGCTCCACCTCATACCTTTTAACCTTCCTATAAGCTTAAATAGTCTTGATCGCGAGGGTGTGAGATTGCTGAGTCCCCGTGACTCACAGATACTTCCAAAACCATCTTGCAGGTGCCGATGATATCGTGCAGGTGATGCAACCGAGCTCAAGGAGGAGCTCGATGAAGACCGTGTTCGTTATGTTGTTCCGTTTTTCAGTTGATCAATAGTGGAGCCCAGTTGGGACGATCAGGGATCTGTGTAGCATTTGGGGTAGTCTTCTTTTATTTTGGGTTCCGTAGTCGGACCTTGTGTGTATCTTGATGATGTAATGTTTTATTCATGTATTGTGTGAAGTGGTGATTGTAAGCCAACTATGTATCTCTTTCCCTTATGTATTACATGGGTTGTGTGAAGATTACCTCACTTGCGACATTGCTTTCAATGCGGTTATGCCTCTAAGTTGTGCTTCGACACGTGGGAGATATAGCCGCATCGATGGCGTTACATGGAACTGGCATTGCATCAGCCCTTGTCCTAGTCGATGAGTCCGGCGCCGGATTGGCTGACATTCGGCCAGCAGGGCGTTTTCCCACTGTCTACTGCGTGCTCCTCCTGAATCAAGGATAGAAGGGAATTTTAATAAATTCGAACTCATGCCCAGGCACATATCAAACAGACATACCTCTTTGAAGACTATGGGGGCTCTACAGCGCTCCCGGTTTCCTTTCATTTTGAACGATTACCCTGCGTAGGGGCCGCCCTCGAGGGGGTGCGGCCTGCCGAGCACCGATCCTATGTAGTATAGTTTAGTATAATGGATAAAGGACCAAGAAGGGACTTCTTTTTGAGAAAGGCTCTTTGAATACTTACAATGGAGAAGGTGTAGGGGCGGGGGTAGTCGGTTGTAATAGCCACTTCCGAGCCGCCAAGGCTCGCCTGATAAAATACTCCATCATCAAACTCTATGTATATATCCAGATCCTCGCAGAAGCCAGGGTCTTCATCGTGGTTGTGATCCTCTGGCTGTGGGGTAGGATAGTGAACATCCTTGATCATCTTCCTCCATGACTGTTTTATGACAACAAAGAACAACTTGATTAGCATGCCGTGACAGTAGTAAAGCAACACGGGTAATCAAAATCTTACCCACTCAATGCGGTTGTACATGGAATAACCTTCTCGGTAGTTTAAGTGGAGGAAGTCTTCTTTTTCACCCTTATACAGATCGAACAAGATCATGGCCAGTTTGGCCGGGGTATCCGGACCCTTGCGTCTGTTACGAGATGCGTCATCTTCCCCGTTGTAGCACCATAAAGGAGTTACTCTGGACTGGAGAGGCTGGATACATCTTTTTATTGCAATGGCCATGACTTCGATTATCGATAGCTCGGTATGAGCTAATAATCTGACCTTGCTGACCAACCTTTTTATTTCTGCATTTTCCTCCTCCTTGGGACTTGGGGGACGCCAGTTGAGGTGTTTCTTTAGAGGAGCATTGGAAAATTCAGGGAGGCCGTGCCAAACTGGGTCTGGCAGTGGGACATCATCGATATAAAACCACTCCGAAGACCACGCTGTATATACCTCTTTGGGAGTTCCAATGGTGTAGCCTGATCCGGTTATACGCCATACTTTGGCGCCTCCCACTTCAAATATAGAACCTCCATGATGGCGGGGGACGAGGTAGAAGAATTTTCTCCATAGTTCGAAATGGGCCTCACAGCCCAGGAACAATTCAGAGAGGGCAACAGAACTTGAGATGTGCAGAATCGAACCTAGGGTGAGGTTGTGCAGCTGGATGCCGTAAACTTCCAAAAGACCCCTGAGAAAGGGATGGATCAGAAATCCTAAGCCCCGCAAATGGAACGGAATGAAGCACACCCTCTCGTCCCTATTGGGGTTGGGGAAATTTTCAGCCAGCACATCACTGCCAATTGAGGCTAATCCCGCTCGTAGAGAGACTAGATCTGCAAGGCAAAGATCCCTGCGTCTGGAGTCAACTCAACTGAAGATGAGACACTAAGAAACTCTGCGAATCACCCTCTTGAGGGCCATGGGGCGCGACGAAGACCCTGGGGCACTGGCCATGTTTTGAAGCATTTTTCGTGGCTAGTCTTGGTGTTTTTCTGCACGATGTGGGTGGCACTTGGGGGATTTGACCTCTTTATATAGGTGCCGTCCCTGTGTGGCCGGGCATTTTCTTTTTGATTAAAAAATTATGGACCGTTCGCATTCGCCCAGTGCATGGAAATCGAGGCGACATAGAAGGAGTCATAAAGGCGGAATGAGGAAGCCACGACCGAACTATTATCCGCCCAATATATAATGAAGAACCAACCTTGCAAAAGCCAAAGACATAAACTGGATACTGCATCATCATTTGAAGGCCAGTTCAGGGCTACTAAGGGAGTCCTATATTAGGGGGTCCTTGGGTGTCTGGGCTATTCGTTATGGGTCGGGCTGATGGGCCGTGAAGATACAAAGTAGAAGGCTTTCCCACGTGTCCAGGTAGGACTCTCCTATGCGTGGATGACAAGATTGGTGTCCGGATATGTAATCTCCTTCTTCCACAAACCAACTCTGTACAACCCTAGGCCCCTCTGGTGTGTATATAAACCGGAGAGGTTAGTCCGTAGAGGCAATCAGAATTCACATAGGCTAGACATCTAGGGTTTGGTCATTACGATCTCGAGGTAGATCCACTCTTGTAACCCCTATACTCATCGAATACAATCAAGCAGGACGTAGGGTTTTACCTCCATTAAGAGGGCCTGAACCTGGGTAAAAATTGTGTCCCACTTGTCCCTTGTTACCCTCGATCCTTAGACGCACAGTTCGGGACCGCCAACCCAACATCAGCTGGTTTTGACACCGCCACTGGGTGCCATGATTTCAAATCTGAACCATTTATGTTATCACCATTATATCTATGTTCTAGATCCGATCTTGCAAGTTATAGTCACCTACTACGTGTTATGATCCGGTAACCCCGGGGTGACAACAGTCGGGACCACTCCCGGTGATGACCGTAGTTTGAGGAGTTCATGTATTCACCGTGTGTTAATGCTTTGTTCCGGTTCTCTATTAAAAGGAGGCCTTAATATCCCTTAGTTTCCAATTGGACCCTGCTGTCACGGGAGGGTAGGACAAAAGATGTCATGCAAGTTCTTTCCATAAGCACATATGACTATTTACGGAATACATGCCTACATTATATTTATGAACTGGAGCTAGTGCCGTATCGCCCTAGGTTATGACTATCACATGATGAATATCATCCAAGAAATCGCCGATCCAATGCCTATGAATTTCTATTATATTGTGGTTGCTAAAAAATTACTGCTATCACTGTTACCGTTGCTATCGCTATTGCTACTACTATCAAAACTATCATATTACTATGCTACTGATCACTTTGCTGCACATAATTAATCTCCAGGTGTGACTGAATTGACAACTCAGTTGCTAATACTTGCAAATATTCTTTGGCTCCCCTTGTGTCGAATCTATAAATTTGGGTTGAATACTCTACCCTCGATAACTGTTGCGATCCCTTATACCTATGGGTTATCGCTTTACTTTTTCAAGAACATCTTGATTCGGTACATGAACTTCAGCCGTAAAAAGATGCTGAAAATAACCATCAATCAACTGCTTCATAGCAACATTATCCTCCTTACACTCTCCATTTTCATCCATGAGACGACGTATAAAGTTCTGTTTCTTACGTGCTGATGCAAAGTTGTTAAAGAAGTTTGTGTTGCGGTCACCATATTTTAACCAGTTCGCCTTGGCTCTCTGAAGCTAGTAAATCTCTTCTTTTTCCATAGCTTATTCTATCTCAAGCAAAAGTTGCCTCTGTCGATCTGCCGACTCTTCAGTGAGTGGCCACGACTGTAGAACCTTCAGCTCCTCCTTTAAGTCCTTCAGTCTGTGCTGTGGAGACTTCAAAACCAGTTGGTCCCATTCGTGGAGTTCACTATATACTCCAGCCGTTCTCTTGGACAAAGATGCTGAGGCTGGTGTTCGTGCCCATGCTTCCGCTACTATATCCATTACTCCATTCTCTTGTAGCCAACGAGCTTCAAACTGCCATTGCCTGTCTCTTTGTTGTATGTATACCGCCGCATCTCCTTCGGTATCTAGCACAACGGGTCTGTGATCAGATTTAAGGTGATGCACATTTGTAATAGTTGAATGTGAAGGAAATATGCCCTAGAGGCAATAATAAAGTTGTTATTTATATTTCCTTATATCATGATAAATGCTTATTATTCATGCTAGAATTGTATTAACCGGAAACTTAGTACATGTATGAATACATAGACAAACAGAGTGTCCCTAGTATGCCTCTACTTGACTAGCTCGTTAATCAAAGATGGTTAAGTTTCCTAGCCATGGACATGTGTTGTCATTTGATGAACTGGATCACATCATTAGAGAATGATGTGATGGAAAAGACCCATCCGTTAGCTTAGCACTATGATCATTTAGTTTATTTCTATTGCTTTCTTCATGACTTATACATGTTCCTATGACTATGAGATTATGAAACTCCTGAATACCAGAGGAACACTTAGTGTGCTATCAAACGTCACAACGTAATTGGGTGATTATAAAGATTCTCTACAGGTGTCTCCGCTGGTGTTTGTTGAGTTTGCATAGATCGAGATTAGGATTTGTCACTCCGATTGTCGGAGAGGTATCTCTGGGCCCTCTCGGTAATGCACATCACTGTAAGCCTTGCAAGCAATGTGACTAATGAGTTAGTTGTGGGATGATGCATTACAGAACGAGTAAAGAGACTTACCGATAACGAGATTTAACTAGGTATTGAGATACCAATGATCGAATCTCAGGCAAGTAACATACCGATGCAAAGGGAATGACCGATAAAGATCTTCGTAGAATATGTGGGAGCCAATATGAACATCCATGTTCCGCTATTGGTTATTGACTGGAGACGTGTCTCGGTCATGTCTACATAGTTCTCGAACCCGTAGGGTCCGCACGCTTAATGTTCGGTGACGATCGGTATTATGAGTTTATGTGTTTTGATGTACTGAAGGTAGTTCGGAGTCCCGGATATGATCACGGACATGACGATGAGTCTCGAAATGGTCGAGACATAAAGACTGATATATTGGACGGCTATATTCGGACATCGGAAGTGTTCTGGGTGATTTTGGAGTAAACCGGAGTGCCGGAGGGTTACTGGAACTCCCCGGGGAACTAATGGGCCACATGGGCCTTAGTGGAGAGAGAGAGGGCTGGCCAGGGCAGGCCGCGCACCCCTCCCCCTCTAGTCCGAATTGGACTAGGGAAGGGGGGCAGCGCCCCCCTTTCCTTCTCCCTTCTCCTCCTTCCTTTCCCCCTCCTAGTAGGACTAGGAAAGGGGAGTCCTACTCCTACTAGGAGGAGGACTCGTCCTCTCAGGGCGCGCCACAAGGGCCAGCCGGCCTCCCCCTTGCTCCTTTATATACGGGGGCAGGGGGCACCCTAGAACACACAAGTTGATCATTGATCCCTTAGCCGTGTGCGGTGCCCCCCTCCACCATAATCCACCTCGGTCATATCGTTGTAGTGCTTAGGCGAAGCCCTGCACCAATAGCTTCATCGTCATCGTCATCAGGCCATCGTGCCGACGAAGCTCTCCCTCGACACTCAGCTGGATCGAGAGTTCGTGGGACGTCATTGAGCCGAACGTGTGCAGATCACGGAGGTGCCGTGCTTTCGGTACTAGGATCGGTCGGATCATGAGGACGTACGACTACATCAACCATGTTGTCATAACGCTTCCGCTTACGGTCTACGAGGGTACGTGGACAACACTCTTCCCCTCTCGTTGCTATGCATCACCATGATAGATCTTTCGTGTGCGTAGATTTTTTTTTGAAATTACTGTGGTCCCCAACAGTGGCATCCGGGCCAGGTCTATGCATAGATGTTATATGCATGAGTAGAATAGAAAGGAGTTGTGGGCGTGGGTATATACATATTGCTTACCGTCACTAGTTGATTCTTGATTCAGCGGTATTGTTGGATGAAGCGGCTCAGACCGACATTACGCGTACGCTTACGTGAGACTGGTTCTACTGACGTGCTTCACACATAGGTGGCTAGTGGGTGTCAGTTTCTCCAACTTTAGTTGAATCGGATTCAATGAACAGGGTTCTTTCTGAAGATCAAAAGGCAATCACTATACCATGTTGTGGTTTTTATACCGTAGGTATGAACGGTTCTTGCTAAGTGAGGGAGTCCTGGAGTAAGGGGTCCTTGGGCGTCCGACCTATTGGACATGGGCCGGACTGATGGGCTACGAAGATACAAAGACCGAAGACTCTACCCGTGTCTGGATGGGACTCTCCTTGGCGTCCAAATATGAAGATTCCTTTCTCTATAACCGACCTTATGTAACCCTAGATCCCTCCGGTGTCTATATAAACCGGAGGGCTAGGTCCCTAGACGGATATCCTCATAATCATAGTCAGGCAGGATAGACTTTTAGGGTTTAGCCATTACGATCTTGTGGTAGATCAACTCTTGTAATACTCATATACATCAAGATCAATCAAGCAGGAAGTAGGGTATTACCTCCATAGAGAGGGCCCGAACCTGGGTAAACATTGTGTCCCTTGTCTCCTGTTACCATCGACCTTAGACGCACAGTTCGGGACCCCCTACCCGAGATCCGCCGGTTTTGACACTAACATTGGTGCTTTCATTGAGAGTTCCACTGTGCTGTCGCCAAAAGGATTGATGGCTCCTTCAATCATCTACAACAATGCTTCCCAAGGGGAAGCCTTCCTCCTCGGATAGATCTTTGTGTTCGGCGGCTTCGCACTGCGGGCCAACTCTCTTGTCCATCTGGAGCAGATCGAAAGCTACGCCCCTGGCCATCAGGTTAGATTTGGAAGCTTTAACTATGTCGTGGATATCCGTGGAGACTTGATCTTCGATGGATTCGAGACCACGACAGCCACTCCCTGCCACCACGATGAACATGACATAAATCTGTCATCGGACCATACCCAGGAGATAGTACCTGTAGCTGCTCTGGCCCTAGATCTGGAGCAGATCATGCCATTCGAAGATGGGAAGCTCAACCCCACTGCGGAAGCCACAGACTCAGCGGCGTTGGAGCTGCACACATACCTAACTTCAAGTGACATCTGTGTCACTAGAACCATGGACTCGTCTCCGGCTATAGGCTCCGGACCTTGTGCGTCAGTGTACATCGAGCTTGATCGGTTATCTATCATTGAATTCAGCTCCATGGACATCTTCTAGCACTCGCCTTTGGGCGACATGCTAAACTCACTGAAAAATCTATCCCTGGCGGGGGACTCTCATCCAAATTATATCCGGTTCGAACTGGAGGCTGATGACGGAGAATGTCATTTCCCACCCACCGCCCACTTCATAGCCACTGTCGAGGACCTAACCGACATGCTCGATTACGGCTCCGATGACATCAACGATATGAGCGACAATGCAGGAGAAGAGGAGGCCCAAAACCCGCCGTTCATCGGACGATGGACGGCCACCTCGTCATATGACGTATACATGGTGGATGCACCAAAAGAAAATAGCGGCGATGACAAAGAGAATCCAGTCGAGGATGAACCTCCAAAGATAGAACCAAAGCGCCAGCATCAGCGGCGCCGCTCTAAATCACGCCGCAGCAAAGACAGCAAAACCGGCATGGGAGACGATAACACTCCGGACGGTGTCGAAGACAGAGAAGATCCCGACGAATGAACCACCGAACAGGATGATTGGGAAAACTGGCAGGTTAGCCCTGACGAACATGCCATAAACGATGACTCGGAGGACAATAATTATCTTCCACTCTCCAAGGACGAGGTGAGCCTCGGCATCGAGGAGTTTATCATGCCCGAGGAACCTCAAGAACAGGAGCGCTTTAAGCATCAGCTAATAGCCACGGCAAGGAGCCTGAAAAAGAAGCAGCGGCAACTTCAAGCTGACCAAGATCTGCTCAATGATAGATGGACTGATGTCCTAGCAGCCAAAGAATACGGTCTCAAGCGCCCAGCCAAAATTTACCCGAAGCGCAAATTGCTACCTCAGTTCGATGACGAGGCGCCGGAGCCCATACCATCATCGCACAATGCAGCTAATCGACCACTACGCGGTCGGGACAAAGCGACAACTCAAGTCGAACACCAGCCCACCCCACCTCACCGTAAAGGCAGAGATAATATAGCTCGTGGTTACACATATGAACTTCGGCAGGACCTGGACAATAGAGCAAGACATACCAGATCGATCTACTGATCGCGAGGATGTGCCCCGACACGTGACGATGGCTGTCTATTCGGACGTAACAAGCCTAGTCACACCCGGGCCAAAAATCGCAGACGGACTCCATCGGAGCTACGTCACAGTGTGTCCCAATATAGAGGCGTCGCACACCCTCTGTGCTTCACAGACGAAGTAATGGAGCACGAATTCCCAGATGGGTTTAAACCCATGAATATCGAATCATATGATGGAACAACTGATCCCGCGGTATGGATCGACGATTTCCTTCTCCATATCCACATGGCCCGCGGAGATGACCTTCATGCCATCAAATACCTCCCACTAAAACTCAAAGGGCCAGCTCGGTACTGGCTAAACAGTCTGCCTGAAAACTCTATTGGCAGTTGGGAGGATTTGGAAGACGCCTTTCGCGGCAACTTCCAAGGTACATATGTCCGGCCACCAGGTGCTGATGACTTGAGTCACATTGTCCAGCAGCCCAGAGAGTCAGCCAGGAAGCTCTGGACTAGGTTCTTAGTTAAAAAGAACCAAATCGTCGACTGTCCGGATGCGGAAGCCCTAGCGGCCTTCAAACACAGCGTCCGGGATGAGTGGCTCGCCCGCCACATCGGTCAAGAAAAACCAAAATCCATGTCAGCCCTTACCGCTCTGATGACCAGCTTTTGCGCGGGAGAAGACAGCTGGCTCGCTTGTAGAAGCAATAGCGCCAGTGATCCGGGCACTTCCGAAGTCCGAGATGGCAATGGCAAACCACGACGTAGCAAACACAAACGTCACAATGATAATGAAAGAACACACGACACAACAGTCAACGCCGAATTCAGCGGCCCCAAATCCGGTCAATGGAAGAAGCCATTCAAGGCAAACAGAGATGGACCATCCAGTTTAGACAAGATATTGGATCGGCCCTGCCAGATTCATGGCAACCCCGATAAACCATCTAATCACACCAATAGAAGCTGTTGGGTCTTCAAGCAGGCCGGCAAGGTCAACACCGAACACAAGGGGAAGAGGCCGCCCGGTGATAGCGATGATGAAGAGACTCACCAACCAAATACCGGGGGTCAGAAGCAATTCCCCCCCGAAGTAAAAATAGTGAACATGGTATACGTGACACACACCTCTATAGGAGAGCATGAGAAGCACTCCCTCCGGACCGAGGATCATACTACGGCTACTTCAGCCAAAGAACAAAGCGGTCTTATTAAACCGCAAGCCTTGTCGGCCATTAAGCCACCGGTCTCCATTCACCAGGACCGACCAATTTTGGAGCGGGACTAGCAGTTCGGCTTCCGCCGTCCGCCTCATACACCCGTGAAATCTGTACCGTGCATACATAACTATGCACTTAAAATACCATGGGCATCGGCGGAAGCACAATACGGATGGGCCTACAAGTACTCCTATAACCTCCTTCTTTTCTTTTCTAACTACTCTTTCCTTTTTCATTATCCTTTACCACAGGTGACTCACAGGCTAGTCATCTCACTGACTCTATCGGAGTTCAGCTTTGTACATTCACCCAAAGGCTACTCCTGTTAAGGAGCTGCTTCACTGAGGAAAGGCAGCGCAGACGTGCGATAGGAGGTCCGAAACAACTCTTTGTAGACCGCACTCTCTATTTTGCGAGCCTGTAAAGTGCCTTCTTCCTCAGCCGCCGATCCCTGGCATGTCAAATAGCCGGGTCGCGGCGTTATTATATACAAAACAACAATTGTCATATCACTCAAGTTCTAGTGAACATAACCTGTATCCAGTATCCACTTTTCTCTAAAGAACTGAATTTTGCTCCTTGTGTTATCTCACACACCCCGACAAAACTCGCCAGGGGCTCGATATGGGAACAAAATAAATTGCCAACAAGTCCGAACAACTTTATAGCATACTTCGGCATCGCGAGTTTGGCCTTATATGCATCAACTCCGAATCATGTCTTGGGTCATTAGTTGGGTTGCCCGGCTCCTGTGCTTGCTACCTTATGTTCCGCTCTATCGGCTAAGGTAGTAAAGGGAGAACTACTATGATTGTGTTTCCGCTTCATCTGGTCAAACACCTTAGTAGAGAAAGCCGAAAAACTGACTGTCATGATGCGGCGAGAGCTGGTCAACCACTCGATGACTTATTGGAATCTTTCGCGATTCCCTCCGTATTACACGAAGGACCTTTCTTCAGGTCATATATGTAAAGCACCATATTGGGATAACCACGTACATACCAGGGTCTATATAGTAGACCCACCATAAAACTCCTATGGCTACGTGAAAGTGTTAACGCCCTATTGTCCAATTGCCTCATTCACCGCATTGACACCTCCTTCATGGACCAAGACGTTGGGTTAAGAGTGATCAAGTGCTTTTCCGAACACCCCCGTATTTTCTACGAGGGGGCTGAAGCCGACGACTGGAAAACTTTTAGATTATATAAAAACAGCCGCACAGGAGGAACCAAAGCTTTTAAGCGAATATCATAATATTGTCTTTTACAATTTCAACACATTTCATTTGAATATCATGTCTTTCAAGCACTGACCCTCTATCAAGCGGGCACCCTCTAAGATGTCCTCAAAATAATGCTCTAGTGCGTGATGGTCCTTGCCCTTGGGGGGACTCCTCGCTGCAACGTTGGTGGCCTTCATCTTCGCCTAATATGTCTTGACGCGGGCAAAGGCCATCCGTGCACCTTCAATGCATGTTGAACGCTTAACGACATCGATACGCGGCACCGCATCAACAAGCCTCTGCACCAAACCAAAATAACTATTCGGAGTTGGCTCAATAGGCCATAGCCAGACTATGACGTCGTTCATGGCAGAACCGGATATCCTGTGGAGCTCGGCCCACTGGGCCATCTGTTTGTTCAGTAACAACAGACGCTTTGGCGCGCCGAATTGTGACCAAAAAAGCTTTTCCGTGGCACACCCTTTCTGCGCTTGGTAAAATTGCGTCGCATCGGAGGTGCTCTTCGGCAGGTCCAAGAATGCGTGTGGAGAGCTCCACATCTGATTAAGGGGGAAATACTTCAGATCGCCGAATTTAGTCTATAACAAGAAAGGCTTACCAGCCGCTATCTCCCCACCTTGCCGGATCTCCTCCCGAGCCGCTCTAGACTCGGATCGTGCTTCTCCCGCCTCTTGTAAGGCCTTGTCGAGACCAGCCGCTTTGGCTTTGTTATCCCTCTCAAGGAATTCACACTAGACAATGATTTCCTTTAGCTCGCATGCCATGATAGAAATTCTCTCCTCACACTGGCGCCGAGTAGCCTGTTCGGTTTTAATTCATCCGCTGCCTTATTGGCAGCCAAATTACTCATCCGGGCTTGCTCCTTGGCTAGAGCAAGTTTAGCCTGAAGGGCCCCCACCGCGGAAGCACCATCTGCAGTTATGTGCGTCTCAGTATACAATTCTAGCTTCATGCATATATTATCATACATACATATACTGACTGCCCCAAAAACATACCTTGCGCCTTGTCAAGCCACATGTTGATAAGCGTGATGTCATCCGCCTCATCAATCTTCCGCTGTAGATCTGCAACCTCTGTGGATCGGGCAGTAGCCGGGGAGGTCACAGCCTGTGCTCCAAGTAGTCAGATTATTTCCTGGACATATCTTTTTGATCCTCTGATCGCCTCCCTTGGGAGGACAATCAGATTCTCAGGGGCTACTATCTATACAAAGGAGTATTTTGTGAATAAAACACAATCGAAAGCTTTACAGTACAAACCTTGAAGCCTCCGAGCAGGCTCGTGAAGGCCTCATTCAATCCGCTTTTCGCGGATATGACCTTTTCAACCACCATACCCATCAAGGTACGATGGTCCTCGGAGACGGACGCCTGTCGTAGCATGTTCGTCAATATATCCGATGCTTCTGGATCTCCAGAAGCTGCTGTAGCAGCACGGCCTCCCTTTGAAGGGATCTGTTCATTCGCCCCTAGAGTTGTCTCTGGCTGTAAGCTAGATAGTCCGAGGCCTTTATTGTTGGCCCCCAGACCCTGGGCTACCGAAGTATCACCTTCGTTAGTGTTTTCATCATCCCTTGCATCACTTGTTGATCAGGAGAGATCCTCCAGGACGACACCTCGAAGTCGTCCGCCCTATTGGGCGAGGAGACCGGTGGAGGCGTCTCGCTTTCCATCATCTCCGGGAGAAGATCCCCCGAGGAAGAGGATTGTTGAAGAAGATTGTGTGCCGAGTTGCAAAAATGTATATTCTAGATGTTACCTTGGTCACAGGAGAGGAACAGGATATGTTTAAAACACCCTTGTTCGCTTACGATTTAGGCTTGCCCTCGCCGGGGGACTGCGCGATGACGTCGTCCTCCAAGCCCGAGCCGCCCGACAGGGGCATCTTGCCTCGCTTAGGAGCCCTTTTCTCCCAATCTTCGGAGATGGCCCTTTTCTTACCATGAGGAGAAGGGATGTTGGCTTCTCCTTTACCTTTGTCTCTGGGCGATGGGATTTTGGTCTCCCCGGGCACAACGTCTAATATACCTTCGGGATGGAGGCCACCTTCGGTCCTCCCGCTCTCCGTCTTGTCCTCCTTCACAGGCATCTGGTACGGTGCCGGGGCCAGCATCCTCGTTAATACGGGATCCACCGAGTCTTCGAGAAGGGGGGACGAACACCTAATTCGCTCTGCTTTCTTTATCCAGCCCTGGAAGGAGATAGTGTGATCAGTATCGCACTACGACATGCATAGCGAGAAATTGTTCGGGAGTTGAGTGCTTACCGGGGTATCTGGATGGTTGCGGCTGAGGCCAATGTCCTCGGTGGTGTCCGGCCACTGTTTTCGTTTCCTGAAAAACAACTTCCACATTCTTTTGTGCGTAATACCAAAGAAGTCTTGGAGGGTCCGTGGTCTTTCCAGATTAAACTCCCACATACGGAGAGGCCGTCGCTGGCACGGCAGGACCCGACGGACCAGCATTACTTGAACCACGTTGATAAGACCAATGTCCTTCTCAAGGAGGCTTCGGATGCGGCTCTGTAGAGTCTGCGCTTTGTTAATTGATCCCAGTCCAGCCCCTTATTAATCCATGATGCAAGCTGTAACGAAATGCCGGATTAAAACGCAGGTATGGCTGCCCACTTGGTACCACGGGGTTTAGTGACGTAAAACCACTCCCGCTGCCATAGGTTGGGAGTTTCGGTGAAAGAGCCTTTTGGCCAGGGAGCATTGGTAAGCTTGCTCACTGTAGCACCTCCACACTCCGTTAGTTCCCCGTCGACTACCTTTGGCTTCACACTAAAGGTCTTGAGCCATAAGCCGAAGTGTGGGGGAATACGGAGAAAGGCCTCGCACGTGATAATGAATGACGAGATGTGAAGGAAAGAATCTAGGGCTAGGTCATGAAAATCTAGTCCGTAGTAATACATGAGCCCCGGACGAAGGGATGAAGAGCGAATCCTAGCCCTCGCAGGAAGTGGGAGATGAATACAACCCTCTCGCCGGATCTGGGAGTAGGAATAACTTGTCCTCGAGCAGGAAGCCTGTGCGGGATCTCCACGGTCAGGTATCTGGCCGCATGAAGCTTCGCGATGTCCTCCTCTGTAACAGAGGAAACCACCCATCGGCCCTATGGGTTGGGTCTGGACATGATTGGGAAGCTTGAAGCAATGAAGTCGAACCTTGGGTGCTAGAACTCGAAGTTGGAAGGGCTGAGGAAAGGGTCGGCGTAAAATAAGACGACCCTTGGCTCCTTTATAAAGGCAACGGATATTGAACGCCTCCTCCTAAGCCTGGAAACCTACCTATTCCTAAGGAATCATACCAATGGAACGGTTGGGTTACCCATGCTCGTATTGATGAGAATCCTGCAATAAGGGGACACGATCTCTGCTTCGACAAGACGTGCCAATAAAAACCGTGCCTCGAAACGTGGAACGGCAGGACAAGAAACGGTTTGAAATAATGATCGGGAAAACGTGATGTCACATTACAAAAAGTTGTTGATGGATTGGACTTGTGATATATTATACTCTCTGCGGTTGTCTGTGGTACTTGTGTTGCAGATCCAGACACGTTCGTCACGACCGAAGACTATCTTGGATTATTCGGAAAGGGGAACCCGCCTTGCAATGCCGAAGACAATGTGCGCGCCGGACACCTCGTCATTGAAGCCTGGTTCAGGGGCTACTGAGGGAGTCCTAGACTAAGGGGTCCTCGGGCGTCCGACCTATTGGACATGGGACGGAGTGATTAGCTGCAAAGATACAAAAGACCGAAGACTCTACCTGTGTCCGGATGGGACTCTCCTTGGCGTGGAAAGCAAGCTTGGCATCCAAATATGAAGATTCCTTTCTCTGTAACCGACCTTATGTAACCCTAGATCCCTCCGGTGTCTAGATAAACCGGAGGGCTAGGTCCGTAGACGGATATCCTCATAATCATAATCAGACATGCTAGACTTTTAGGGTTTAGTTATTGTGATCTCGTGGTAGATCAACTCTTGTAATACTCATATTCATCAAGATCAATCAAGCAGGAAGTAGGGTATTACCTCCATAGAGAGGGCCCGAACCTGGGTAAACATTGTGTCCCTTGTCTCCTGTTACCATCGACCTTAGACGCACAGTTCGGGACCCCCTACCCGAGATCCGCCGGTTTTGACACTGACACTAAGCCCGTAGTAGCCACGTAAAACTTGCAACAATAAAGTAGAGGATGTCTAACTTGTTTTTCCAGGGCATGTTGTGATGTGATATGGTCAAGACGTGATGAGATATAAATTGTTGTATGAGATGACATGTTTTGTTAAAGTTATTAGCAACTGGCAGGAGCCTTATGGTTGTCTCTTTATTGCCTAAAGATGCAAGTGCCATAAAATTGCTTTACTTTATCGCTATGCGATAGAAATAGTTGGCGAGACGACCATGTGACAACACGTTGGTATAGATCAAGATGATGGAGATCATGGTGTCATGCCAGTGACGATGGAGATCATGACGATACTTTGGAGATGGAGATCAAAGGCACAAGATGCTAATGGCCATATCATGTCACATATTTTGATTGCATATGATGTTTATCTTCAATGCATCTTATTTTGCTTAGTACGGCGGTAGCATTATAAGATGATCCCTCACTAAATTTCAAGGTATAAGTGTTCTCCCTGAGTATGCAGCGTTGCGACAGTTCGTCGTGCCGAGACACCACGTGATGATCGGGTGTGATAAGCTCTACGTTCACATACAATGGGTGCAAGACAGTTTTGCACACGCGGAATACTCGGGTTAAACTTGACGAGTCTAGCATATGCAAATATGGCCTCGGAACACTGAGACCGAGAGGTCGAGCGTGAATCATATAGAAGATATGATCAACATAGTGATGTTCACCATTGAAAACTACTTCATCTCACGTGATGATCTGACATGGTTTAGTTGATATGGATCACGTGATCACTTAGATTATTAGAGGGATGTCTATCTAAGTGGGAGTTCTTAAGTAATATGATTAACTGAACTTAAATTTATCATGAACTTAGTCCTGATAGTATTTGCATATCTATGTTGTAGATCAATTGCTCGCGTATAGCTCCCATTTTATTTATGATATGTTCCTACAGAATACTATGTTGAAAGATGTTAGTAGCAATGATGCGGACTAGCTCCCTGATCTAAGGATTATCCTCATTACTGCACAGAAGAATTATGTCCTTGATGCACTGCTAGGTGACAGACCGTTTGCTGGAGGAGGTGCAGATGTTATGAATGTTTGACAAGCTCGGTATGATGACTAATTGATAGTTTAGTGCGCCATTCTTTACGGCTTAGAACCGGGACTTCAAAAATGTTTTGAACGCCACAGAGCATATAAGATGTTCTAAGAGCTAAAATTGGCATTTCAGACTCATGCCCGAGTCGAGAGGTATGGGACCTCTGACAAGTACTTTGCCTACAAGATGGAGGAGAATAGCTCAACCAGTGAGCATGTGCTCAGAATGTCTGAGTACTACAATCACTTGAATCAAGTGGGAGTTAATGTTCCAGATAAGATAGTGATTGACATAGTTCTCTAGTCACTATCGTCAAGTTACTAGAACTTCGTGATGAACTATAATATGTAAGGGATGACGAAATCGATTCTCGAGCTCTTCGCGATGCTGAAATCGATGAAGGTAGAAATCAGGAAAAGCATCAAGTGTTGATGGTTGACAAGACCACTAGTTTCAATTAAAAGGGCATGGAAAAGAAAGGGAACTTCAAGAAGAATGGCAAGCAAGTTGCCACTCCCATGAAGAATCCCAAAGCTAGACCCAAGCCTGAAACTAAGTGCTTCTACTGCAAAGGAAATGGTCACTGGAAGCGGAACTACCCCAAATACTTGTCGGATAAGAAGGATGGCAAAGTGAATAAAGGTATATTTGATATACAGATTATTGATGTGTACTTTACTAGTGTTCATAGTAACCCCTATGTATTTGATACCGATTCAGTTGCTAAGATTAGTAACTCGAAACAGGAGTTACAAAATGAACAGAGACTATTTGAGGGCAAAGTGACGATGTGTGTTGGAAGAGATTCCAAAGGTTAATAAGATCACCATCACATACTCCCTCTACCTTCGGGATTAGTGTTGAACCTAATAAATGTTATTTGGTGTTTGCGTTGAGCATAATATGATTGGATCATGTTTATTGCAATACCGTTATTCATTTAAGTCAAAGAATAATTGTTGTTCTGTTTACATGAATAAAACCTTCTATGGTCATACACTTAAAATAAATGGTTTATTGAATCTCGATCGTAGAGATACACATATTCATAATATTGAAGCCAAAAGATGCAAAGTTAATAATGATAGTGCAACTTATTTGTGGCACTGTCGTTTAGGTCATATTGGTGTAAAGCGCATGAAGAAACTCCATGCTGATGGGCTTTTGGAATCACTTGATGCTTGCGAACCATGCCTCATGGCCGAGATGACTAAGACTCCATTCTCTGGAACAATGGAGCAAGCAACTGACTTATTGGAAATAATACATAGTGATGTATGCGATCTGATGAGTGTTGAGGCTCGCGGCAGGTATCATTATTTTCTAACCTTCACAGATGATTTGAGCAGATATGGGTATATCTACTTGATGAAACATAGGTCTGAAACATTTGAAAAGTTCAAAGAATTTCAGAGTGAAGTGGAAAATCATCGTAATAAGAAAATAAAGTTTCTACGATCTGATCGTGGTGATGAAATATTTGAGTTACGAGTTTGGTCTACATTTGAAACAATGTGGAATAGTTTCACAACTCACGCCACCTGGAACACCACATCATAATGGTGTGTCGGAACGCCGTAACCGTACTTTATTAGATATGGTACGATCTATGATGTCTCTTAATGATTTACCACTATCATTTTGGGGTTATGCATTAGAGACAACTGCATTCACATTAAAAAGGGCACCATCTAAATCCGTTGAGATGACACCGTATGAACTATGGTTTGACAAGAAACCCAAGTTGTTGTTTCTTAAAGTTTGGGGTTGTGATGCTTATGTGAAAAAGTTTCAGCCTGATAAGCTCAAACCCAAATCGGAGAAGTGCGTCTTCATAGGATACCCAAAAGAAACTGTTGGGTACACCTTCTATCACAGATCCGAAAGGCAAGATCTTTGTTGCTAAGAGTGGATCCTTTCTAGAGAAGGAGTTTCTCTTGAAAGAAGTAAGTGGTAGGAAAGTAGAACTTGATGAGGTAATTGTACCTTCTCCCGAATTGGAAAGTAGTTCATCACAGAAATCAGTTCTAGTGATTCCTACGCGAATTAGTGAGGAAGCTAATGATAATGATCATGAAACTTCAGATCAAGTTACTACCAAACCTCGTAGGTCAACCAGAGTATGGTCCACACCAGGGTGGTACGGTAATCCTTTCTGGAAGTCATGTTACTAAACCATGATGAACCTATGAACTATGAGGAAGCGATGATGAGCCCAGATTCCACGAAATGGCTTAAGGCCATGAAATCTGAGATGGGATCCATGTATAAAGAACAAAGTATGACTTGCCCGATGATCGATGAGCCATTGAGAATAAATGGATCTTCAAGAGGAAGACGGACGCTGATAGTAGTGTTACTATCTACAAAGCTCGAATTGTCACAAAAAGGTTTTCGACAAGTTCAAAGTGTTGACTACGATGATATTTTCTCACTCGTATCAATGCTTAAAAGTCTGTGTGGATCATGTTACCAGTTTCCGCATTTTATGAAATCTGGCAAATGGATGTTAAAACTGTGTTCCTTAATGGATTTATTAAAGAAGAGTTGTATATGATGCAACCAGAAGGTTTTGTCAATCCTAAAGGTAGTAACAAAGTGTGCAAGCTCCAGCGATCCATTTATGGACTGGTGCAAGCCTCTCGGAGTTGGAATATGCGCTTTGATAGTGTGATCAAAGCATATAGTTTTATACATACCAGCGGTGAAGCCTGTATTTACAAGAAAGTGAGCGGGAGCACTACAGCCTTTCTGATAAGTATATGTGAGTGACATATTGTTGATCGGAAATGATGTAGAATTTTCTGGTAAGCATAAAGGAGTGTTTGAAAGGAGTTTTTCAAAGAAAGACCTCGGTGAAGCTGCTTACACATTGAGCATCAAGATCTATAGAGATAGATCAAGACGCTTGATAAGATTTTTCAACGAGTACATACCTTGACAAGATTTTGAAGTAGTTCAAAATGGAACAGTCAAATAAGGAGTTTTTGCCTATATTGCAAGGTGTGAAGTTGAGTAAAGACTCAAAACACAGCCACGACAGAAGATAGAAAGAGAATGAAAGTCATTCCCTATGCCTCAGCCATAGGTTCTATAAAGTATGCTATGCTGTGTACCAAACCTATTGTGTACCTTGCCATGAGTTTGGCAAGGGGGTACAATATTGATCCAGGAGTGGATCACTTGACAGTGGTCAAAATTATCCTTAGAGGACTAAGGAAATGTTTCTTGGTTATGGAGGTGATAAAAGAGTTCGTCGTAAAGAGTTACGTCGATGCAAGCTTTTTACACTGATCTAGATGACTCTAAGTCTCGATCTAGATACATATTGAAAGTGGGAGCAATTAGCTAGAGTAGCTCCGTGCAGAGTATTGTAGACATAGAAATTTGTGAAATACATACGGATCTGAATGTTGCAGACCCATAGAATAAACTTCTTTCGCAAGCAAAACATGATCACTCTTTGGGTGTTAATCACATAGCGATGTGAACTAGATTATTGACTCTAGTAAACCCTTTGGGTATTAGTCACATGAAGATGTGAACTCATCACATAAAGAAGTGAACTATTGGTGTGAAATCACATGATGATGTGAACTAGATTATTGACTCTAGTGCAAGTGGGAGATTGAAGGAAATACGTCCTAGAGGCAATAATAAAGTTGTTATTTATATTTCCTTATATCATGATAAATGTTATTATTCATGCTAGAATTGTATTAACCGGAAACTTAGTACATGTGTGAATACATAGACAAACAGAGTTTCCCTAGTATGCCTCTACTTGACTAGCTCGTTAATCAAAGATGGATAAGTTTGCTAGCCATGGACATGTGTTGTCATTTGATGAACGGGATCACATCATTAGAGAATGATGTGATGGACAAGACCCATCCGTTAGCTTAGTACTATGATCGTTTAGTTTATTGCTATTGCTTTTCTCATGACTTATACATGTTCGTATGACTATGAGATTATGCAACTCCCGAATACCGGAGGAACACTTAGTGTGCTATCAAACGTCACAACGTAATTGGGTGATTATAAAGATGCTCTACAGGTGTCTCCGATGGTGTTCGTTGAGTTGGCATAGATCGAGATTAGGATTTGTCACTCCGATTGTCGGAGAGGTATCTCTGGGCCCTCTCGGTAATGCACATCACTATAAGCCTTGCAAGCAATGTGACTAATGAGTTAGTTGCGGGATGATACATTATGGAATGAGTAAAGAGACTTGTTGGTAACGAGATTGAACTAGGTATTGAGATATCGACGATTGAATCTCAGGCAAGTAACATACCGATGACAAAGGGAACAACGTATATCGTTATGCGGTTTGACCGATAAAGATCTTCATAGAATATGTGGGAGCCAATATGAACATCCAGGTTCTGCTATTGGTTATTGACCGGAGAGGTGTCTCGGTCATGTCTACATAGTTCTCGAACCCGTAGGGCCCGCACGCTTAACGTTTGGTGACGATCGGTATTATGAGTTTATGTGTTTTGATGTACCGAAGGTAGTTCGGAGTCCCGAATATGATCACGAACATGACGAGGAGTCTCGAAATGGTCGATACATAAAGATTGATATATTGGATGACTATATTCGGACACCGGAAGTGTTCCAGGTGATTTCAGAGTAAACCGGATTGCCGGAGGGTTACCGGAACCACCCGGGGAACTAATGGGCCACATGGGCCTCAGTGGAGAGAGAGGGCTGGCCAGGGCAGGCTGCGCGCCCCTCCCCCTCTAGTCCCAATTTGACTAGGGTAGAGGGGGCGGCGCCCCCCTTTCCTTCTCCCTTCTCCTCCTTCCTTTCCCCTCCTAGTAGGACTAGGAAAGGGGAGTCCTACTCCTACTAGGAGGAGGACTCCTCCTCTCAGGGCGTGCCATAAGGGCCGGCCGGCCTCCCCCTTGCTCCTTTATACATGGGGGCAGGGGGCACCCTAGAACACACAAGTTGATCATTGATCCCTTAGCCGTGTGCGGTGCCCCCCTCCACCATAATCCACCTCGGTCATATGTCATAGTGCTTAGGCGAAGCCCCGCGCTGGTAGCTTCATCATCACCATTATCACGCCGTCGTGCTGACGAAGCTCTCCCTCGACACTCAGCTGGATCAAGAGTTTATGGGACATCACCGAGCCGAACGTGTGCAGATCACGGAGGTGCCATACTTTCGGTACTAGGATTGGTCGGATCATGAAGACGTACAACAACATCAATCGCGTTGTCATAACGCTTCCGCTTACAGTCTACGAGGGTACGTGGACAACACTCTTCCCCTCTCATTACTATGCATCACCATGATAGATCTTGCATGTGCATAGGATTTTTTTTTTGAAATTACTGCATTCCCCAACAGAATGCGGAAAGAGACCATGGAATTCTGCATTACACACAACATGATCCAACCATTCTCGTATACGTCTCCGTCTCCAGGTGATCTGTTCCCCGGGAAAACCCATATCATCAAGCTCACAATCAACTAGTGCATTCCAGAAATTTTCCATCACCCGAAGTGGGTCAGGGGCGCCCCCTTCCTTTTCGTGGGAGTATAAATCTCATTGAAATCGCCTACAACCACCCAAGGCAGGGATGATTGTGTATGCATATTCCTCAAATAGTCCCATGAGAGGTGTTTATCCTCCCATTTGGGTTCTCCATAGAACCCAGTAAATCTCCAGCTTTCTTCCGGTGAACTTCCAAATTTCACATCTATGAAGTTTTTGGTCTTATCTATCAATTCCAGCAAAATAGGATTTCACCAGAATAGTATGAGGCCTCTGCTGGCCCCAACTCTCTCAACCACTTCCATATGGTCCATATTTAGCTTTTTCCTAAGCTTCTCCGCCCTTGCTGTATTCAGATGCTTTTCAGACAGAAATAACACATCCGACCCCCATTGCTTCTGGATTTCTAGAAGCACTCTCACTGCCGCAGTAGTGGCCATACCACTGTAGTTCCAACTTATTGTTTTCATTGCGCCCGGCAATCACCCTCAAGGGGAGTCGCCGATGTGCTACTTGATACGCTTCCACTCTCTGCAGTTGCCTTTAAGCATTTCTGATCATGTATCTTTTGAGGGGTGCTAAGTTGACTCTTGTCCACTGGCTCAGATGTTATATTTTCCAAAAACTCAACTTTCTTGCTGACAAGCCCTGGTGGAGGGTTTAAACCTGACCCACCGGCTATGCTTGCGCCATGGTTAACCACATTCCCATCTTGTCCTATAAGCCTCTTCTTGGTAGTAGGCACAAGCGCTCCATGGTGAATATCCCCAGATTCGACCTCCATAGCATTTAGTTCCTCTTGATTAGGGTCACCTGGAGCCCGTCTACCTCTTCCAAAACCTCCTCCACGACCGGACCGGCCACCTGGTGCTGGTTGTCCTCTACCTCTTCCAGACCCATCAAACTAATCCTCAAAATTAACCAGAATCCAATCCCCCCATTCACATTCCTCTAGACTATGGATTCCATCACCGCATTCAATTACCACATGCCCCATTCGGCCATAGAAATTGCAGAACTTGGGAAGCTTCTCACACTCAACGGGGTATCTCTTGCTATCTTTCAGAGTTAAAGGGACAAAACACACAAGGGGTGTATCTAGCATCAGATGAATCCGAGCTCTCGAATATTTAGTGGGGTTTATGCCCTTCATTGACAATAACTTTCAACAGGGGAATTCCAACCTTTCTTGCATTCTTCTCCGCCATCTCTTTCTTTATCATGAGCCCATCGGGGACTCCCATGATGCGCGCCCATGCTAGAATACGATCCAACTTATACTCCTCAAGACCTCAACATTCATCAATCCATCGTAGTCTTCCATAGGGACAACCGCATTCCGAAACAACCATGGTCCTCCGTTCATCACACGATTCCAATCGCCCAGACACATGAATTGCGCTAGGAATAGATTTGGTTTCATTGCCTTGAAAGTGACTCCCTACGCTGGTGTCCATGCGTCTCTCATTGATTTATACAAGGCCACATGGCTAAAGGGTTTTTGTGTATGAACACTAAAGAGTGCAATCCATCTAGTTTCCTCAATTAAGCTATCCACTTCTCTCGACAGATCCAATTCCTCCTCCTCTTCTCCATGAAAGTTCAGACCCTGAAACCTGTCCTCAATACTGGGTTCGGATCCACGGCCGCCATGTACAGAGCTTCCAGATGCGCCGCCAGCGGGTGCATTGCCTCCTTCCGTTCCAGCCATGCTTACACACCAGATCGCTCAGCAAAAGGTGGGGATCACAACCAGGTTGGGAGAGCCCAGCCCAATCATGAGATTTGTGGGAAAATCGATGGTATATAGGTGTAACCCTAGAAGTCGCCACCAGGGAAGTAGGGAACCCTAGCTGCCTAGGGAAAAAAGCTTTTTAGAACCTGCAAACTGCTCGCAAGTCATTCTAGTCTCTCCTTTTCTGTCTTTCGATGCCAATTTCTGATTCTGATGTGCGTTTTTTTCATTAGAGAAATGCCGCCTTAGTTTCAGTTTAAGGTCAAACACATCATGTAGCGCGGATATTGATCGTAGTATGAGTGTCCTTGAAGAAGCCCCGATGAAAGCATGGTATGCAAGATACGCTCGCAAGATTGTTTGGAAACCAGAAACCTCACATTTTTGTGAGGAACCTCATCAGAGAGTGTGGCGGCTATAGGTCAACCGGTTATTACCTCACGCTACATCGGCTTTACCGCCCCTACAGCATTGAGGTTCGTTGTTGTCCTAGTCTCCTATACGAAGATCATTGAAGAACAAGAAACAAGAAATGCAAGAGAAAATGATTGCTGATTGATTTGTTCGATTATGTGTTGTTCAACCGATTATTACCTTTGATTTATATATGAGTTGGCTGGACTTTCCGTGTGGTAAAATGACTCATATTTTCATTCAAAATCCAATTTGGCATACTTCAGACAAGTTGGCCTGGGGGTTCTTGGTCGATCTTCCATAATAAATTGTTGCACGATACTGTTAAATCAGGAGGTAGTATGGAATGCCCAGGACGGGTTTTGCGCAAAAAGTGTTGCACGATACTGTTAAGTTTAGAGATTGCATGGAACCTCTCGCTGATTTTTCGTGCAAAAGTGTTGCACGATACTACTACCTCTGAACCAATCTTTATGCATGTCACTATTTTTTCTCTAGAGGTAAAATACAACCTTGGATTGAGGTGATCGAAAAAGCAAAGTTCGTCTTGAAGGGGCGCACAACTTTCATGTTGAGTATTTTCCCATTTGAGGTCATCATGAGGATGATCCCGCATGACGGTGTCCTGGACTAGGGGGTACCAACCTAGTTGGTCCACTGTCCATGGCACGAGTTTATGGCCCACCGATTTCATAAGGAAGGACTCCGAAAGCCTCGAACTCTGGCGTGATCAAGATGGACTCTGCCAGTGTGCACTTCAAGGACTCCTCCTGCTGACGTCATGTGTATCCCTAGTTGGCAACTGACCATGTGTGATCCTAGATACCCCCAACATCTATATAAACCGTGGGTTTAGTCCATAGAGGCACGTTCACAAACACAATCACCTTCCTTAGGGTTTAGAGCAAACATACGATCTTGAGGTAGATGAAGCTTATGCTCAATACGTCATCATCAATACAATCAAAGCATGGCATAGGGTTTTACCTCTTCGAGAGGGACCGAACCTGGGTAAATATTGTCTCATTCGTCTCCTGTTATCCATCGATCTGAGATCCACAACTTGGGACCCCCTACTCGATATCTGCCGGTTTTAGTATCGACATTGGTGCTTTCATTTAGAGTTTTGTTGTGTGTCCGAAAAGGGTCGGTCGATGGAAGCATCGTTTAACGATAAAAGTATACATGTCGTGGTTTCCACACCTGGAACTCTGGTCGATGCATCGCTCCCCCTCCATCAAGAGTTGAGGTGCGATGCATAGGAGTCAACACCCAATCCTCATGCTCTTTCTCCCACCTCGGCCAAGGATCTCCGTATGGAGGAGAGCCAAGGGCTAAGATATCAGTTGTCGGATGACCTCGAAGTCAACCAAGTGGAATAAGCTGAGGACACGGGTCTCGGGTCTCAAGATCAACTCGGCTGACTTATCATCAACACAACCATTTTGAGACAAAGTCATCGGGGCTTCAAGCCCGCAAGCAGCGGGGATCAAATTTTTACTCCCACCCACCACCCACACCGAGTACTACCCGAGTAACTCAGGGCCTCTCCTATGTGTGGGATCTAGCCTACATAAATTAGTAGTATGAGGAAACAGTCCGACAATTCTGGGCTAGGTTTCTGTTCATCAAGAATAAAATACCAGATTGCCAGGACTCAGATATTTTAGCAACTTTTTAGCATAACTGCAAAGACAAATGCGTTTTAAACGCCCTCACCCGACATCGCATAAAAACATTTTCCAAACTATCATATCTAGTGTCAAAATTTTGCACCATAGAGGACACATGGCTGGCTCAAAAAGAATGCACTACTGTAGGATGCTGCTAACGCGACACTATGATCAAAGACCCTTTGACGAAACTGTGTGATACTTCTCCAATGTATCTATAATTTTTGATTGTTCCATGATGTTATATTATCAATCTTGGATGTTTTATAATCATTCTATATCATTTTTGGTACTAACCTATTGACATAGTGCCAAGTGCCAATTCCTGTTTTTCCGTGTTTTTTTACATCATAGAAAATCTATATCAGAAGGAGTCCAAATGCCAAGAAACTCCACAGAGAATTTTATGGGCCAAAAGGAACACAACGGGCCCTGGCTGCGCCTAGGGGGTGCCCCGAGGGGGGCACAACCCACCAGGGTGTGCCAGGAGGCCTAGGCACGCCCTGGTGGGTTGTGCCCACCACGGGTGCCCCCAGGACCGCCTCTTTGCTCTATAAATATCCCAAAAATCCCACAACCCTAGGGGAGTCGACTAAATATTCATCCAGCCGCCACAGAGTCCAGAACCACCAGATCCAATCTAGACACCATCTCGGATGGGGTTCACCACCTCCATTGGTGCCTCTCCGATGATGTGTGAGTAGTTCTTTGTAGACCTTCGGGTCCGTAGTTAGTAGCTAGATGGATTCATCTATCTCTCTTGATTCTCAATACAATGGTGTCTTGGAGATCCATATGATGTAACTATTTTGTGGTGTGTTTGTTGGGATCCGATGAACTTTGAGTTTATGATCAAATCTATCTTTTTATATCCATGAAAGTTATTTGAGTTTCTTTGATCTCTTATATGCATGATTGCTTATAGCCTTGTATTTCTTCTCTGATATTTGGGTTTTGTTTGCCAACTTGATCTATTTATCTTGCAATGGGAAGAGGTGCTTTGTAGTGGGTTCGATCTTATTGTGCTTGATCCCAGTGACAGAAAGGGAAACAACACGTATATATCATTGCTACTAAGGATAAAACGATGGGGTCTATCTCTACATAGATAGATCTTGTCTACATCATGTCATCATTCTTATTGCATTACTCCATTTCTCCATGAACTTAATACACTAGATGCATGCTGGATAGCGGTCGATGTGTGGAGTAATAGTAGTAGATGCAGGTAGGAGTCGATCTACCAATCTTGGACGTGATGCCTGTATAATGATCATTGCCTGGATATCGTCATAATTATTTGAGGTTCTATCAATTGCCCAACAATAATTTGTTCACCCACCGTTTGCTATTTTTCTCGAGAGAAGCCACTAGTGAAACCTATGGCCCCCGGGTCTTCTTTCTCATATATTTGCCTTTGCGATATATTTTTATTTGATTTTATTTTCAGATCTACTAAACCAAAAAACCCAAAAATACTTTTCTGCACTTTATTTTATTTGCGATCTATTTATTCAATCTATTACAACTTTTTCCTGTCACACAACAATTTCTGGCACCGTTACCCGGAAGGGATTGACAACCCCTTTAACACGTTGGGTTGCGAGGATTTGTTATCTGTGTGCAGGGGCTATTTATGTTGTGTTGCTTGGTTCTCCTACTAGTTCGATAACCTTGGTTTCATATCCGAGGGAAATACCTACCGTCGTTGTGCTGCATAATCCCTTCCTCTTTGGGGAAATACCGACGTAGCTTCAAGCGACATCAAAAGAAATTTCTGGCGCCGTTGCCGGGGAGGATCTTCAACATATACCAGGTTCATAATCACAAATCTCATCTCCTTGCAATTTACTTTATTTTCCATTTTCCACTCGGTTTCCTCTCCTCCATTTCACAAAAAATTGCCGTTTTATTCGCCTCTCTTTTCCGTTCATCGGTCTCTTGTTTTCCAGTCTCAATGGCTAGCGTCCCTACTCATCCTTTGTTACCAGATTTTGAAGTTCTTTACTTCATGCAAGGAGAAGGAGAAAATTTGAAAGATGCTTGGTATAGGCTTATGGAATTGTATCGTATTTCCAACTTAAAGGGGGACACTAAAGTTTTTCTTCGAAATTTTTACATAGTATTGGCTTTGCATTATAGACAACTTCGCGAGTTTGCCGCTAAAGGAAACTTCATTGAACTTGATGCCAATGCTGCCTATGAAATCTTAGAGGGAATTTTGGGAATTCCACCTCGAAAGAAGGGGTTTCCTTTTACCCCCAAGGGAGCTCAAATGTTGGACAAACTTGGTGATCTGCATAATCATATGGTTGAAATACAAAAATATAATGAACCACTCAAACATCTCGATGGTAGTATCAATCGCATGAATGCCCTTATTACTCTCTGCAACAAGCGATTGGATATTTTGGATCTTAAGATGGTTTCTTATCCGGAGAATTTTGGGAAGCGTAAAGAGTCTCCCGGGTTTGAGAAAACCCTTACAAATGTTGCCAAAACTTTGGAAGACAAAACTTAGATCCTTGCTTTATGCCTAGCTAAGGGCGTAAGGCAACCCAATGAATAAATTTTATTTTTGTTTTTTTGCTTTCTGTTCTTGAGTGTTAGCACAATTATGCTACTATTATGATTGTGTTTTTATGTTTTAATTAGTGTTTGAGCCAAGTAAAGCCTTTAGGCTCTTCTTGGGTGATAATTGTTTGATCTTGCTGAAAAAACAGAAACTTTTACGCTCATGAAATTATTTTCATTTTTACCAGAGAGCGATAAAATGCCCATTCCACTTGCAGTAGATCAGTATACAAATTTCTCAGGCCGTCCTAATTTTTTTAGAATTTGTGGAGTTACACAAGTATTCGAAATAGTCAGATTGCTATAGACTGTTTTGTTTTGACAGATTCTGTTTTCTTTGTATTGTGTGCTTATTTTGATGGCTCTATGATTTTCTTTGATGAGTTTTTGCCATAGAAAAGTTGAATACAGTAGATATAATACAAAAACTAAATATGAATTGGTTTTATGCAGTACTTATAGTAGTGATTTATTATTCTTATACTAACGGATCTCACAAAGGTTTTGTTGAGTTTTGTGTGATTGAAGTTTTCAAGTTTTGGGTTATCTTACGATGGATGAAGGAAGGATGGAAGAGCCTAAGCTTGGGGATGCCCCGGAATCCCAAGCTATTATCCAAAAATGAGCAACCAACTAAGCTTGGGGATGCCCCCAAGTGGCATCCCCGCTTTCTTCCAACGATCATCGGTATTTTACTTGAAACTATATTTTTATTCGTCACATGATATGTGTTTTGCTTGGAGCGTCTTGTATGATATGAGTCTTTTCTTGTTTTATTTTGTGTTTTAAGTCATCAATCCTTGCTGGACACACCTATTTGAGAGATCCAAAATTATGTCATGACTTGTTAGAATTGCTTTCTATGCTTCACTTAAATTTTTATGAGCAATGGACTTGCTCTAGTGCTTCACTTATATCTTTTTGAGCATGGTGTGCTTTAGTATTTTTGAAGAAATTCTCTCTTGCTTCACTTAAATTTATTTGAGAGTTAGTAAAAATTTCAAGATTTCTCTCTTGCTTCACTTAAATTAATTTGAGAGAAAGAAAAAAAGTATTATGTTCATGATCTTCACTTATATTTGTTGGAGCTTGTCAAAAGCAATACATGAAAATTAGTCCCAAAGTGATAGATATCCAAGAAGGATATAATAAAAACTTTCATGAAGATCATTGGACAAAATAAACATGATTCTTAGTAATAGTTTGAAGATATGATGTTGTGATATGTGAGTTATGTTGGTGAGTAATTATGCTTTAGTAAGAATGTTGGTGTTAAGGTTTGTGATTCCCTATGCAAGTACGAAAGTCAATAGTCATGCAATGAAATTACATCCTACTTGTGGTGCATTATTCGGTGTTATTTATGCTTAATGCTTGCTTATGAGATTATCTATTTCTTGGTTGGTCGCTTCTCAATCTTTAGCTAGCCTTCATTTTGCACTAAGTATGATCACTACTTGTGCATCCAAAATCCTTAAACCAGTTTTGCCACATGAGTCCACTATATGTACCTATATGTGGTATTCTTTTGCCGTTCTAAGCAAATTTGCATGTGCCATCTCTAATTTTCAAAATAAACTTCTCTTTTGTGTGTTTGTTTCGGTCGCAGAGCGGTGAGGGGTGGCTAATATTTTCCATGCTAGAGGTGTTATTCTCAAGATGAGTGTTTATTCACTTGTCATTGCACGAGAGTAAGGCAAAGGTATTAGGGATGCCCAGTCCCGAAATGCAAAAAATTGAATTTACTTTATGTTGTCAAATAATAAATTCTTTGGAAAGTGTTGGTATGGAGGTCAACCGTGGATACGGCTAGCCATGGAAAGTGAAACTATGGTGGAAAAAGGAATAAACTTTATTTTCTGTTTGGGAACAGCGTATGATATATCTATGGATGGAAAGTATTGGGAACCCTAAGTCGTTTTCGTTGGTGGGATGGATACCCCTCCCAATTTTTTTTATCTCTAAGTTTTTCGCGTTGAGCTCTGGCACCTCTACAAATCCACACTTCCCTCTGCGAAGGGCCTTTCTTTTACTTTATGCAAATTTTATTTTGAGTCCCCATCTTCTCTTATAAAAGCACCAACTAGGAGGCAATATGATCGTACTTAAGTACTGGGTGTAGCTAATATTCGAGTGTGTTTCATGAATGGATCAATGTTTGAGCATGATGGGCTAGGGATAACTTATTTTAGCGTTGATATTTTGAAAGACATGGTTGCTTGTTGATATGCTTGAGTATCTAAATTATCATGTCAAAACTAGACTATTGCTTTGAACAACTAAAAGTCCAATTGTCCATGCAATAAAGAAAAGAATGTGATATGACATGATAGGAAACATTCCACATAAAAAATCCAGTTTTTTATCACTTGCCTACTTGAGGACGAGTATGAGTTAAGCTTGGGGATGCTGATACGTCTCCAACGTATCTATAACTTTTGATTGTTCCATGCTGTTATATTA
The DNA here is from genome assembly GCF_018294505.1 of Triticum aestivum. Classification (NCBI taxonomy): domain Eukaryota; kingdom Viridiplantae; phylum Streptophyta; class Magnoliopsida; order Poales; family Poaceae; genus Triticum; species Triticum aestivum. The sequence goes on from NC_057803.1 coordinate 399,861,859, forward strand.
TCAATCTTGGATGTTTTATAATCATTTTATATCATTTTTGGTACTAACCTATTGACATAGTGCAAAGTGCCTATTCCTATTTTTTCCATGTTTTTTACATCGTAGAAACTCAATATCAGACGGAGTCCAAATGCCACGAAACTTTATGGAGAATTTTTATGGGACAAAAGGAACACAACGGGCCCTGACTGCGCCTGGGGGGTGCCCCGAGGGGGGCACAACCCACCAAGGCATGCCAGGAGGCCCAGACGCGCCCTGGTGGGTTGTGCGCCCACCTCGGGTGCCCCCCGGACTGCCTCTTTGATCTATAAATACCCCCAAAATCCTAGAACCCTAGGGGAGTCGACGAAATATTCATCCAGCCGCCGCAGAGTCCAGAACCACCAGATCCAATCTAGACACCATCTCGGATGGGGTTCACCACCTCCATTGGTGCCTCCCCGATGATGCATGAGTAGTTCTTTGTAGACCTTTGGGTCCGTAGTTAGTAGCTAGATGGCTTCATCTATCTCTCTTGATTCTCAATACAATGGTCTCTTGGAGATCCATATGATATAACTCTTTTGCGGTGTGTTTGTTGGGATCCGATGAACTTTGAGTTTATGATTAGATCTATCTTTTTACATCCATGAAAGTTATCTGAGTTTCTTTGATCTCTTATATGCATGATTGCTTATAGACTTATATTTCTTCTCCGATATTTGGGTTTTGTTTGGCCAACTTGATCTATTTATCTTGCAATGGGAAGTGGTGCTTTGTAGTGGGTTCGATCTTATGGTGCTTGATCCCACTGACAGAAAGGGAAACAACATGTATGTATCGTTGCTACTAAGGATAAAATGATGGGGCCTATCTCTACATAGATAGATCTTGTCTACATCATGTCATCATTCTTATTGCATTACACCGTTTCTCCATGAACTTAATACACTGGACGCATGCTAGATAGCGGTCGATGTGTGGAGTAATAGTAGTAGATGCAAACAGGAGTCGGTCTACTAATCCTGGACACGATGCCTATATAATGATCATTGCCTGGATATCGTCATAATTATTTGAGGTTCTATCAATTGCCCAACAATAATTTGTTCACCCACCGTTTGCTATTTTTCTCGAGAGAAGCCACTAGTGAAACCTATGGCCCCCGGGTCTTCTTTCTCATATATTTGCCTTTGCGATATATTTTTATTTGATTTTATTTTCAGATCTACTAAACCAAAAAACCCAAAAATACTTTTCTGCACTTTATTTTATTTGCGATCTATTTATTCAATCTATTACAACTTTTTCCTGTCACACAACAATTTCTGGCACCGTTACCCGAAAGGGATTGACAACCCCTTTAACACATCGGGTTGCGAGGATTTGTTATCTGCGTGCAGGGGCTGTTTATGTTGTGTTGCTTGGTTCTCCTATTGGTTCGATAACCTTGGTTTCATATCCAAGGGAAATACCTACCACCGCTGTGCTGCATCATCCCTTCCTCTTTTGGCAAATACCAATGTAGCTTGAAGCGACATCACTGTGTGCGATGCAATAATCGCAAACGGTGATGTAAAAAAACGTCAAAAAAGATGCAAAACATTTGTGATGACAGATGCATCAAACATGGTTTAGAATTGAGTTGCGTGTATGGTGAGGGGCATATGGTTCAGTTCAATGAACTATTTGTGATGAGGCAAAATAATAGAAATGGGAAGCCAGATGGAGGTGTGTGCGATTTACGACATACAGTTCACTTGGATGAACTATTTGTGATTAGGCAACACAAAAGAAATGGTCAGCCAGATCAAGGTGTGTGTGATATATGGCATACGGTTCACTCGGATGAACTATTTGCATTGAGCTAAGAGGACAAAAATGGTTCAATTTAACAAGATGTGTGTGTTCTGCGATGGGATTGCATATAGAACAACAACATATATATACACACACTTGTAAGAACATGGTTGCATAACCAAATTAAACATCCACTTACATAGGTGGCTACTACAACCATGGCATTTGCACACACCAAAGTAAACTATTACATGCATAATTACATAGGTGGCTACTACACACATGACATTTTCACACATCAAAGTAAACTATATATTACATGCATGATTAACTAGGATAAACGATCATCTGATCATCATGTACTTCTTGTGACGCTTGCTCTTGTTGTGGCTCGATCCAGCCTCATCGATCTCCGTAACAAGGAACTTCCTCATGTCAATGATTCGCCTATGCATCTCGTAGCATGTGTACATGCTCTTGGCCACGAACCTGAGGTGAGGTTCATCCAGTTGCCGCATCCAGGCCCCGTGCCAGGATACGGGACGTGTTCTGTTGGCATCCTGCTTCATCTCTTTGTAGTATGGGTTGATGATGGCCGAGGAGAGTTCAACTAGGGAGTCCTTCTTCGTGCTGCCCCAGACCCTATAGTGCTCATGGATTTCGACAAGGTTCTGGCAGGCCAAGCCCGTAACCCTGAGCGCTTTTACATCATCGGTGGGTTCCACCTTGGCGAACTTGTAGTCGGTGCTGTTGACAAACCTGGTGAAATGGTCGCAAGGCTCCGTGGCCATGCAGTAGTGGTTGATGAGGACATGATGGAGCACACACAACTGGGCAACGACAACCTTCTAATCTATGTTGGGACGAATGGCGGTGTACTGGAGGTCGATGCCGACCACCTTGTACTTGTCTCAAGCAAGGAACTGCTCAACAGTGTTGATGTGGTCGTCCACCACATCCGGGTAGATGGTGTACACCACCGAGAGATCTGTCTCCCATGCGTGGGTCTCCATTTTATGTTCGCCGAACTCCATTGGAGCGCCGCTAGACATCCCCTCTCTATGTGTCGTCCTGGGTGTGCTTGTTGTGTTGTGGGGCGCGACCGAAAGGTTGAAGAGACTAAAGTTATAATGGCCGCGGGAATTAAAGGGGAAGCCGGACAGCTTGGAATATCGGCAGGCCCTGATGGCATTTCTAATTTATAGAGCATAACTCCATGCCGCACATAACTCCATCGCGTGGCAACACGCGCGGCGCAACCGCATGCATATGGGCCCCCCGACGTGATCGTGCGCACGCCCAACCGCTGGTAGAGCGTGTGCAGATGGACGCGAGCAGAGTGCTCCATGGTCGCCTCAATGGCGAGCAACCATATATATGCATATAGTAATTGAACACGCAAGGAAAAACCGTCCACAAGCCGAGCGCGCCGACGGACGCGAGCAGAGCGCGCCGCGGCACCTAACGGCGAGCACAGCTTGCCGGAGGACGCGAGTAGAGGCCGGCACAGTGATACATGATAAATAAGACAAACTATGGGCAAACGCTTGCTGATATATAACCGTTTGCGCTTGATGAATTCATGGCTGACGGGTTACCTAGTGTGGTCCGTGTGTGTTGTGATATGCTCTGTGCACAGAACAACAACATATATACTTGTAACATGGCATGTTTGCAATACCAAATTAAACATCCAATTACGTTATATAACAAATACCATAAATATTGCAAGGTTCAAATTCATAGATTAGAATGCCCAAATTCAAACATTGCAAACATCGTCATTTCTGCAAAGGGATCAGCCGCTGACAAGTCATGTATGGGTTTGACACAATGACTTCCAATTGCTCTGTCATATGCTCTTCCAATACGAAGTTTAGCTTTTTTGGAGCCTCTTCCATTCTGCAGTACCTGCCGGCTCTGATCAACATACCATTCATCTTTCCTAATTAAATGCATGTTCAACCTCAGTACCCTCAGCACCCTTGCTTTGGCAAGAAAGAACTGGCAAGTGTAATCTCCAGTAAGGTACCTCGATAGGAGTTCAAAGTAATATTTGAGAGATGCAGATCCAAGCATTCGATGTGATTGTCGTTATAAACATTATCCACCTCCCGGCCTATTATTATCTGCAAAAGAAGAGAATGTGTTAGTGCCTACTGTTACATCTCCAACGTATCTATAATTTATGAAGTATTCATGCCATGTTCACAACAATTTTATATGGTTTAGGTATGATTTGCATGGAACTAACCCAGAATGACGCTGTTTTCAGCAGAAGTACCGTGGTGTTGTTTTTTGTGCAGAAATGAAAGTTCTCCAAATGAGCTGAAATTTTTTGATGAGTTTTTTTGGAACAAAAGAGACCCCCGAAGCTTCGTGGGAGGGCTAGAAGAGCCACAAGGAGGACACAACCCACCAGGACGCACCTGGTGGGCCAGGCTCGCCCCGATGGGTTGTTCTCACCTCGAGGCCCATCTTCACGTGAAACCGACGCCAAAAAATCCAATAAATAGGGAAACCATCAGAAATAACCCTAGATCAGAAGTTCCGCCACCGCAGGCCTCTGTAGCCACCGAAAACCAATCTAGACCATGTTCCGGAACCCTGCCGGAGGGGGGAATCATCTCTGGTGGCCATCTTCATCATCCCGGCGGCCACCATGATGAGGAGGGAGTAGTCCACCCTCGGGGCTGAGGGTTTGTACCAGTAGCTATGTGTTTAATCTCTCTCTCTCTCTCTCCCTCATGTTCTTGAGATGTCATGAACTTGATGTATCACGGGCTTTGTTAATATAGTCGGATCACATGGTGTTTTCCCCTCTCTATCTTGTGATGAATTGAGTTTTCCCTTTGAGATTTCATTTTATCGGATTGAATACTTTTATGGATTTGAGAACACTTGATATATGTCTTGCAATTGAATACTCGTGGTGACAATGGGGTATTGTATTGATTCACTGGATATATGTTTTGGCACTCAACTCATAGATTCCCGAGGTGACATTGGGGTAATCTATGCATAGGGGTTGATGCACGTTCTTTTCTATGTTTCTCCAGTAGAAATCTTGGGGCACTCTTTAAAGTTCTTTGTGTTGGATTGAATATTATGAATCTGAATTTGCTTTGGTGTTATTTTAGTACGAACTCTTGGTTAGTGTAACACCCACGATGCGTCTATATCTCCCACGTGTCGGAGCACGACTTAGAGGCATAACTGCATAGTAGGCATGTCGCAAGAGGGGTAATCTTTACACATCCCATGTACTGAATAAGAAAGGGATAAAGAGTTGGCTTACAATCGCCACTGCACACAATACATGAATATAGCATTACATCATCAAGAATACAATCAAGGTCCGACTATGGAACAAACATAAATAAACACAACCCCAAATGCTAGATCCCCGATCGCCCCGACTAGGCTCCACTACTGATCAATGGGAAACGAAACAACACAACAAACACAATCTTCATCGAGCTGCCACTTGAGCTGGGTTGCGTCATCTGCACTGGTATCATCGGCACCTGCAACTGGTTTTGGAAGTAATCTATGAGCCACGGGGACTCAGCAATCTCACACCCGCGAGATCAAGAATATTTAAGCTTATGGGTAGGAAAGGGTAGTGAGGTGGAGCTGCATCAAGCACTAGCATATATGGTGGCTAACTTACGCAAATAAGAGCGAGAAGAGAAGCAATGAAACGGTCGTGAACTAGAAGTACTCAAGAAGTGATCCTGAAACTACATACTCACAAACATAACCCAAGAACCGTGTTCACCTCCTGGACTCCGCCGAAAAGAGACCATCACGGCTACACACGCGGTTGATGCATTTTAATTAAATTAAGTGTTAAGTTCTCTACAATCGGACATTAAAAAATTCCCATTTGCCCATAACCACGGGCACGACTTTCGAAAGTTCAAAACCCTGCAGGGGTGTCCCAACTTAGCCCATCACAAGCTCTCACGGTCAACGAAGGATATTCCTTCTCCCAGGAAGACCCGATTAGACTCGGGATCCCGGTTACAAGACTTTTCGACAATGGTAAAACAAGACCAGCAAAGGCGCCCGATGTGCCGACAAATCCCAATAGGAGTCGCACGTATCTCGTTCTCAGGGCACACTGGACAGGTCAAGCAACGAGTAAAACCAACCCTCGAGTTGCCCCGAGGTGGCCCCGCAGGCTGCCCGTTTCAGACCAACACTCAGAGGAGCACTGGCCCGGGGGGGGGGGGGGTTAAAATAAAGATGACCCTTGAGTCTGCAGAACCCAAGGGAAGGTATATGGTGGTAGGTAGGCAAATGGTAAAACCAAGGTTGGGCCTTGCTGGAGGAGTTTTATTCAAAGTGAACTGTCAAGGGGTTCCCATAACACCCAACCGCGTAAGGAACGCAAAAGCAAGGAACATAACACTAGTATGACGGAAACTAGGGCGGCAAGAGTGGAACAAAACACCAGGCATAAGGCCGAGCCTTCCACCTTTTACCAAGTATATAGGTGCATTAAAGTAAACAAGATATAATAATGATATCCCAACAATAACCATGTTCCAACATGGAACAAACTTCATCTTCACCTGCAACTAGCAATGCTATAAGAGGGGCTGAGCAAAGTGGTAACATAGCCAAACAACGGTTTCCTAGGAAAGGTGGGTTAGAGGCTTGTCATGGCAATATGGGAGGCATGAAATAGCAAGTGGTAGGTATCGCGGCATAGCAATAGAGCGAACAACTAGCAAGCAAAGATAGAAGTGATTTCGAGGGTATGGTCATCTTGCCTGAAATCCCGCAAGGAAGAAGAACGAGTCCATGATGAAGACAAATGGACGGAGTCGAACGGATCCTCACAACTCCAGAACAAAATCGAAGCTAACGAGAGAAGCAACCCGGAAAGAAGCAAGCAACATAGTAAACAACCAAGCATAACATGGAATGATGCACAACCAAGTATGATGCATGTCCGGTTTAATGAGGCATGGCATGGCAAAGTGGACAAACAACACTACAAGTTAAGTGGAGCTCAATATGCATCGGGATGCATATTGACAGAACACCACATCAATTATTTGGTTCTCTCTCGGTTATGTACCCAACAATATTAAATGTTTTTAAACATGGTAAGAGGTGAAGCATGAGTAAAATATGCAATTAGGCATTTTAAATGAGGCCGGAAACATCAAACAACAATTCCGGTAAAACCCCATATGCATTTAGCAATTTAAAGCAACAACAAATTAAAGATTTTTAAATGTTATTATCATGCTGCAGATGACATGTTGAAGTATATGCAATTTTAATGAAAATGATGATAAGAGCATTATGAAGCATTTAGCACCGTGGTGGAAAGAAAGGGTGCCACGGCGACGAATCCGTAAATGATGCCACGACAACATATCGGTTCCAGTAGCTCATGGAGATACCGGTGCAAAAGGAAAAGTGACGAAAGCGTGTCAAAAGATGGTGGGGTGATCCCAGCTATTGGGTTCCCACGGGTGGACGGCATGGCAACGAGGAGGAACAACTAACGTTCATAGGTGAATACAACATCTAAACATGCATCTCATACAACACACATGCATTCGTCCACGGGTCATCGTCTCAGGGTTATTCCTTCGAAGCGTGCATTGTTGAAACGGATCAACTTCGTAGAGGGAAGAAGGCGTTCTCGCGACGAAGGTAGTGGAACTAGTTGCTCACGGCGACGGTAGATGTACACAACGATGTGGTGAAAGTAGTGGTACACGTTCCGTAGATGTTCGGGGTCACAACGAGGACCTTGACGTCCACGGGGTTTTCAAGGGTCGATGGTAGTCGTTCACGTTGTAGTCGGACTTGAGGAATGCATCGGTAGTTGTACGTTGGTCGAAGAGGAACTTGACGCAACTAGGATCTTCGCTGATCATCATTGTACTTGGCGTCCGGTGTGGTACTTGGTGAAATCCTCGAAGATGGATAGTGGTATTTGGCGTTTCGGTCCGCACTCGTTCGGGCATCCAAGGTCTTCAGCGCTACGGTAGTCGTACACACATTCGGAGAGGAACTCGGCATATCCATGTACTTGACGTTCCGGTGTGGTAGTCGTTCGGGTGTCTGACAAAATGGTACTTGGCAGCCTTCGAAAACACCGGTCGTCACGAAACACGTTCTTGGCGATACCGTAGGGCAGCAGGGTACTTGATGCATCCACAAAAATGTCTTGGCATCCTTGGCAGATGAAGACCGCGAGGATGGCTTGGGGTCGAACGGCCGAGACAAAGTGGTGCAGGAAGGCGAGGCTGGCACAGGAGCTTGAGGTCATGGGGCCCAGGCATGCAGCAACACGACACAACAACAGGCAGGCCATGGTCAGCAGCGAAGGAGGGGCCGGCCATGGAGGCAAGAAGGCGACAACAACGGTAGCAGCGAATGAGCGGGCGCGACGAGGGAGACGAGACACGCGCAGCAAAGGCCCGGCTTCCTGGTGGTACTCTGGCGAAGACGATCGGAGAGGCGGTGGTCGACGGGCGTGACACAGCTGGAGGGCGCCACGACGCGTGTGGGAACGGGGTAGCAGAGAGGCACGGAGGCGCTGGAGGCGGGCGCCGACAGCGGGCAAACTCCAGGGTGGCGACTTGGTCGCGGGACGGAGCTTGGCGGCGCGAGGTGGAGGAGAGGAGCGCTGGTCGTCGGCAAGGGTGACGGGGAGGTCCGGCGGTGAGCGAGAAGAGCAGCAGCAGAGCAGCTCGGGCATGGAGGGTGTTGCTCGCCGGAGTTGATGGCCAGCGCGGCGGCAATGGGAAGGAGGAGCGGGTGAGGAGGTGGCTGAGGCATGGAGGAAAGAGGCATGGGAGCAGGCGGGGCTTCGCGAGGAGGACGAGAGGGAGCAAGGGAAAGAGAGGCCGACGCAGGGGAGAAGGGAATCGAGCAGGGCTCCCTGGTGCGATGCGTGTGCGTGTGGCGGCACGAGGGGAGGGAGATGGGGAGTGGATCGAGAGAGAGAGGAGTCGGGTTCCCTGGTGTCTAGGGTTACCGTGGGTCCTGCTGGCCCAGGGAGGTCTGGTCCGGTCTGGGCTGTAGATGGGCCAGCCAGCTGGGCTCTGCTCTCTATCTCTCTCTTAATTCCCTTTAACAGAAAGCATAGAGAGGAGAAAAAGGAAAAGGAGGGGTTAGGGAAAGAATTTGGGCACATGGTTAAATTTCCCGGACTCATAAAAATGAGTTCGTTCCGAGAAAATGCATTTGGCACCGCTTGGAAGGATTGCATTCGAACATATTTGAATGTGGAGAGTCCAAAAATGTTCGGAATTTTTGTGGAGATCAGGAAAGCGATGAAAGAAATTATGGGCAAAGTTTGAGGAGCAAACTTGAAGCAGAAAAGACATGGGGAATATTTGCAAGTGTGTTATGGTTAATTCCAAAAGAGCGGAATATTTATTATAGCTCCCTAATATTGGGACGATATGTCATAAAGAGAATCACCATGTGAATTCCCTCAGTTTAGATGGACCAAAGATCCATGCAATTTATTTAGTTGAGTTTTAGTTAGCTTTGAGAAAAAGATGGCATGATGCGATGCAAATGATGTTGTGATGCAAAGCAACAAACAAACGAAACACATGACAACAACGAAAAACATGGAAGCCGACTGGAGCGTCAGTCTTGGGGCGTCACAACACTCCACCACTACGAGAGGATCTCGACCCAAGATCTAGGATGGCACCGGAGAGAAAACAAAAGACGAAGAGAAGAGGTAAGACTAAGTTGCTTCTTTGACAAACTAGTGAAACCAAAGAACCTTGAGAGGTTAAACCATTTCGAGAAAAGAATACAATGGAGATGATCGAAGTTGAAAACACTCTGTTAGAAAAGAGGAACAAGGAACATTACGGGAACCTTGTAGGTTGAAAGACATGAATGAAGGGCTCCAACGACAAGGACAAGTAACCACTTTGGTTAAAACAAGATAGCGAAGGAATAAGATTGATATAATTTGATCAGCACTCTGACTGAAAATGGAAGGAATGGCACATGATTTTGGCAAGAAGAGAGGATACTTGAAGAAATTAACAACACACTGCCTCCGGAACTATTGAAAGAATGGCACAAGGGTTAAGAAAGATTTTCAGACAGCACTTCGGTTGAGAAGGGAGGCAAAACTTGATAAGATGAAAAGAACTTGAGCAGAGGACACAACACTCCGGTTAAATGGATAAACATGAAAGAACACGATCCTCACAAATCGAGATGATGATTGAAGAGAGCAACATCACAATGCCTCCGGAAGAAATGAAAGAATGGAATTAAAGGAACGGAGAAGAAAACAACACCTTCTACCTCAAATGAGCTTGAAAAAAAACATCTTCAGGAGAAGGGTCGAATGGAGTTGTTGGAAAAACCAACAACGAAAAGAGTAAGCTTGTAGTGGGCTTATGGAAAACTTCTCAAAACTATGAGGTGAAACTCCGCCACTAAAGAAAAAAATAGATTGGATTGATATGAACAAGGAGATGAGAAACTTATTTCACCGGGAGGATAAATGAAGAACTTGGGTCATTTATAAGCACCATAAATAGCAACAATCCTTAGGGAAAGCTTTAGGTGAAATATCACCCAAGATAACTCCAATGAAGAGATTGGTGGGTTTAATTATATCATTCTTAACAACTTGCGAATCATGAAACACGAAGGGAAATTGTCAAGATTGACATAACACCACCTAAAAAGATAAGATAGAAAGAATAGCACTTCGGAATGCAAGATGAAGAATACTTGAGCTCCTCTAAAAAGAATCTTGATGAGCACTTTGAGAAGGAATTAAATACTTGGTGAACCATCATGTAGAACCTCCATGAAGAACTCCGGTAATGAAAGAATGATCAAAAAGAAGTGAAGGATGAAAGAATAATATTGATGCCTTGCAATGATTGGATGAAGCTTTGCGACGAGATAAAGTGGAAACTTGGAACTCCGGAAGAAAAGAATTGAATCACCTCAAAGAAAACAAGAATAAGATTTACTGTATGTTTATCCTTCATCCACTTAACTTGATGATAAGCAACAGATTTGGCATACTACTCATTCTCGTAGAAAGGATTAAGAGAGATATAGCGTAAACTTGGGAAGGTCTTCAACGAACCACCGATATGATTGAAACAACGAATAAATTGATATGATAACGAAGGAAAAGAAATCTTGAGCAAACCACCGTAACAATTGGAAATGAACGAAGTAAAGGGATGAATCACCGGTAAGAATTAGATAACGAATCAACATACTTGAAGGAATTTAGATACATGAGAACGAATAGATCACGATCTGATTAGAGAACATTTGAATGATGCACCGGTAAGATTTGGAGAACAAGAGCTGAGAGCTGGAATGAATAATTCTGAGATGATGGCTCCAGAGAATCAAACTGAAAAGGCTCCTGATTTGCTCTGGAAGGGTGAAAAGAATTCTCACAATCGAAAACAATTATAAGAGGATGGCATCAAGCTAGAACCATGAATCTTCACGAAAGCGGAACAAGATTCAAGAGAAAGTCTTCTTCAGTCTTCAAAAGCAGAGAATGACGATGGGAAACACCACCATGAATTGTTGAGATACTCCAGGATGAAAATTAGAAAGGTTGAACCAACGATGAAAATAATTTGAAAGATCTTGGAGAAACCATCTGACTGATGATAACTCATTCTTACGTCAAACTTTAGAAGATTTGAGAATAGCTCTGAGAAAATAGAAGAGTCAGGTAAGATCCTGGGAAAAGACCTATGGGTTAGGGCCCACTCAAAGAAACACCATTGAACGATTAATTGAAAGGAGATTGCATCGGTTGAATTAAATGGCTTGAATGAGATAACAACCTTGATATAGCTTAAGCAAATTAGCAATGGAAACGCGAATCTCCTGAGATATCTTCAGCACTCCGAAACAATTGAATAGCGAGAAGTGAAAGATTAAGAGGTGCAACGGCATGGGAAATCATTTTAACCGAGGAAAAGATATGATCAACAAAGCTTGAATTTAACCCATCGGAGAAGAAAAAGAACGAAGAATGATGAACTTAAGCTCTGTTAGTATCTTCGTGAGAATCACCCGATAAGAACATTGACGGAAAAGAATGGAGAGACTTCACATCTATAAGATGGATACTTGATTAAGAAATCTGAGTCCTTGAAGAAAAAGGGTGGGAGGGTGGGAAAACAAAGGCAGCTTAGCGGATGGAACGAACACCATTGATAAGAACTGAAATTTGATCTCGCGAATGTTGAAATGATCGGATCCACATGAAGAGAAACACGCTGGTTGAGAAGAAAATGAGATGACAAACTCAGTGATCAAGAAGGATTAGTATTCTCAAAGAAATATGAGAACACCGCTTAGAAGGAGACATGGAATCAACATTTGACATTGAAGCAACTCAAATACCACAACTGAATAAGAAAACAAAGTATTGGCTTGCAAAATAAGCCGGAAACAAACATATGATAGATCCCATATCGTATCATGTGTCTGTTGGAAAGATATTCTAGGAGCTACTTCAATTCCCACTTATAAACTCCCGAAACTTTCTGGTTATGCAATTAGGTGTTAGGGATACAGGGGAAGCATAATATCTCACCCAAAACTAGCAAATCCTACATCCACCTATATCCATCCTTCAACACATAACCAAGAATCCTTCGGAAATCATTTACCTCAACCTTCGAAAAGCATCCGTTATACGAGTTATGGCAGTACTCCCGAACTCCCGCCCTAGTACTGGGTGGCGTCGAGGTTATCTCACCAACAACTGCATAAAAGAGATTTTCGTTGTCGGCGAACTCAGGTATTCCAGAACTGCAACGATAAAATTGTGACGACAACACCTCGGAGCTCAACTCCCCGGGACACTGCCACAACCCCTAAATGTCAGGAGGCACCAAGAACAATGTTCTCATCACAAAACCATCGGAAAGATTCCAAGATACCCGCGTGATCCTAATTTTTTTAGTGAAATTTGAGGAGAGAAGAGTCAAAACTCTACGTCAGGTGGCCTCACCAGAGCGACGAAGGGACTGAGGAGTAAAAAGAATCCTACTCTCCGATATATATAATCCTATAAGACTCAAAACATTTTTCTAGACTCAACAACGTCAGCGATTTGATCAAGCAGGGGGTTCCTAAGTCGAGGAATGCTCTGATTACCAACTTGTAACACCCACGATGCGGCTATATCTCCCATGTGTCGAAGCACGACTTAGAGGCATAACCGCATAGTAGGCATGGCATGGCAACCGGGTTCCCACGGGTGGATGGCATGGCAACAAGGAGGAACAACTAACGTTCACAGGCAAATACAACATCTAAACATGCATCTCATACAACACACATGCATTCGTCCACGGGTCATTGTCTCAGGGTTATACCTTCGAAGCATGCATTGTCGGAACAGATCAAGTTCGTAGAGGGAAGAAGGCGTTCTCGCGACGATGGTAGTGGAAGTATTTGTTCACGGTGACGGTAGATGAACACAACGACATGGTGAAAGTAGTGGTACACGTTCCATAGATGTTCGGGGTCACAACGAGGACCTTGACGTCCACGGGGATTTCGAGGGTCGACGGTAGTCGTTCACATTGTGGTCGGACTTGAGGAATGCACCGGTAGTTGTACGTTGGGCGAAGAGGAACTTGACGCAACTAGGATCTTCACTGATCATCATTGTACTTGGCGTCTGGTGTGGTACTTGGTGAAATCCTAGAAGATGGATAGTGGTACTTAGCGTTTCGGTCCGGACTCGTTCGGGCATCCAAGGTCTTCGGTGCTAGGGTAGTCATACCCACATTCGGAGAGGAACTCGGCGTGTCCATGTACTTGACATTCCGGTGTGGTAGTCGTTCGGGCATCTGACAAAATGGTACTTGGCAGCCTTCAAAAACACCGGTCATCGCAGAACGCGTTCTTGGCGATACCGTAGGGCAGCAGGGTACTTGACGCATCCATGAAAAGGTCTTGGCGTCCTTGGCAGATGAAGACCGCGATGCGAGGATGGCTTGGGGTCGAACGGCCGAGGCAAAGTGGTGCAGGAAGGCAAGGCTAGCACAGGAGCTTGAGGTCACGGGGCCCAGGCATGCGGCAGCACGACACAACAATAGGCAGGCCATGGTCGGCAGCGAAGGAGGGGCCGACCATGGTGTAACGCCCCGAGACCGTTGTGCCAAGTGTCTTCCAGTTATTCGCCGGCGTTGCCATGTCATTCGCTTGCGTGTTGCATCTTGCCATGTCATCATCCATATTGCATCTGCATGTTTTCAAAACTTGCATCCGTCCGGGTTTTCCCCCCAGTTCCGTCCGTTGTCCATTCTGAGCCCAGACACACTTGCACGCGTCCGCGGCATGTTCGAAATATTATTTTATAAGTGGCCAGAAAATGTTCTCGGAATGGGTTGAAAGTTGGCGTGTGGTCTTATTATAGTGTAGATAGACCTCCTGTCAAATTTCATCGCATTCGGAGTTCGTTTGACGCCCCAACGGATAACTATAGCGGCATTATAGTCGGTCAAATGTCGGCCGTTTTTGGTCTCCGGAAACAGTCACCGGGTCTCTCTCTCTCTCTCTCTCTCTCTCTCTCTCTCTCTCTCTCTCTCTCTCTCTCTCTCTCTCTCTCTCTCTCTCTCTCTTCTCTTCTCTCAGCTCGAGCCCTTCTGCACAGCCCACAAGTTCCAACCGACCCCTCACGTGCGCGTCTGAAACTTCCCCGGACCCGACCCGGGCAGTCGTCAGCATTGTGTCCGGATCATCCCCAAACATCTATAAAACGTCTCCGTTTTGTTAATTGGGTCCCCTAACCTAATTATCCGGGATCGTCCGATTATGATCGGATGGACCGAATAGCCCCTAACCAAAATCCAATGCTATATATATAGACCAATCCCCTAGGCAGCAACCCTAAAATCTAGGTCTTTTGTTCCCCCTCAGCCGCCGCCACACTCCATCGAATCCCCCTCGGGATCCATCCCCTCGGTCGCCGCCGCATCCTCCTCGTTTTTCGCAGCCAACCAACCAGATCCATCCCCAATTCTTTTGTCCCATCGATCCATCTAGCTAGTGCACCCATCCTGTTCCTCGATCCCCAAACCCTGCGCCTCCTAGAGCTACCTCTTCCGCTGGCATTTGGAACCACCACTGCCAAGCCCTGCCATCCCCGCCGATGTCCAAGACCAGCAAGCCAGCACCTCTAACATCGCCGGCGACCGCGCTACCAGGGCCCCGTGGCCTCAAGCCCACGCGCTATGGACCCCCCTACCGCGCCTCTGCTCACCGGAGAACAACTCCCTGCCGCGCCGCCAAGTTTTTCTCGCTGGAGGACGCCGTGGTTGTCACCCTGCCATCTCCCTTGCTGTATCCTTCTGCTCTTCCCCATTTTCTTCTCTGAATCCCCCTGTCTTTGTTCTGCAGGCAACCGCGAACGTCGTGGACGCCAACTGCCAAGCCGCCGCCTTCCTCCACCTCCATTGCCCGTCCTCGGCCGGATCCCGCTGTCAGGGCCCCGTCCCCGCCGCCGGCACCCCCAAGTCCCATCGTCGCTGCCGTTCCCCTACCATGGCGCCTCGGCCTCCTCTGCTTCCCGCTCGCCCGCTCGTTGACTGCAGCCACGCGCTCGTGCAGGGCCTCGCTGGGCTGCTGCCAAGGCCCAGCCTACTTCCCCATGATCCGGCCTCCTCCAGTCCTAAACCGAGCGGGCCAAGGCCCACTAGGTGAAGCCACACCCCCAGCGCCCCACCTTCCTTTCCTGCTATTGGCCCAGTTCATGTTTCGACCCATATGATGTTTTTCCAGCGTCTGCGAATTTGTGTATTTATCCTGAGACTGCAGATTTGCAGAAAAATCCCTAGAGTTCATGCATATAACACCTCACAAACCGTGCATCGGATTAAAAGAATTTATATGTGAAATATGATTAGAATTTCATCTAATTTCATAATATCCAACTTTCATGCATGTTTGAATTGTTTAACCTGCTGTTTGCATTAATATGCTCCTATGCCATGCTAAAATGATTTAATTCATAACTAATTAACCGTAGCTCCAAATTTAATTAACTCTATATGTAAATGGGGTAGAAAAATGCCTATTTTAACATGGTGACATTGATTGGCATGTTTAACAACTCTAAAATTGTGTTTAGGGCAGAACAGTGCCAAACCTTAAAACATGCACATGAGGAGTTTCCGGACTTGTTGTTTGTTGTTCCGACCTCATTTAAACTTGCCTAGATAGGTAGTTTTCATTTTGCTTCACCCTCTTGCCATGTTTAACAACTTTTAATATTGTTGGGTACATAATAAAGATCAAACTAAATAAGTCACGTGGTGTTTCATCAATATGGAACAGAGTTGCATATTGAGCTCCATTTAATTTGTAGGGTTGTTTGTGCACTTTGCCATGCCATGCCTCATTAAATCGGACATGCATCATACTTGTTTGTGCATCGTGCCATTCTTATGTGATGATTTTTCACTATGTTGTTTGCTTTCTTTCCGGTGTACTTCTCGGTAATCCGGTAACGTTGCGTTTGTGAGGATCCGTTTGACTAAGTCATTTTGTCTTCTTCATGGACTCGTTCTTCTTCCTTGCGGGATCTCAGGCAAGATGACCATACCCTCGAAATCACTTCTATCTTTGCTTGCTAGTTTCTCACTGTCGGTGTCAAAACCGGCGGATCTCAGGTAGGGGGTCCCGAACTATGCGTCTAGGCTGGATGGTAACAGGAGGCAGGGGACACGATGTTTTACCCATGTTCGGCACTCTTGATGGAGGTAAAACCCTACGTCCTGCTCGATTAATATTGATGATATGGGTAGTACAAGAGTAGATCTACCACGAGATCAGAGAGGCTAAACCCTAGAAGCTAGCCTAGCCTATGGTATGATTGTATGTTGTGGTTGTTGTCCTACGGACTAAAACCCTTCGGTTTATATAGACACCGGAGAGGGTTAGGGTTACACAAGGTCGGTTACAAAGGAGGAGATATCCATATCCGTATTGCCTAGCTTGCTTTCCACGCCAAGTAGAGTCCCATCCGGACACGAGACGAAGTCTTCAATCTTGCATCTTCATAGTCTAACAGTCTGGCCAATGGAGATAGTCCAGCTGTCCGGAGACCCCCTAATCCAGGACTCCCTCAGTAGCCCCTGAACCAGGCTTCAATGACGATGAGTCCGGCGCGTAGTATTGTATTCGGCATTGCAAGGCGGGTTCCTTCTCGAATACATCACAGAAGAATTTGAACACGAGGATAGTGTCCGACCCTGCAAAATAAGTTCCACATTCCACCGTACAGAGAATAATATTTTCGCAGATCTAGTTTGCTAGCTTGTTTTGGTAGCATGACGTTATGTCGTGGCCTGGTGATTATTCGAACCGTTTCCTTCAACCAGCCCTGCACATAACGCGAGGCGGTTTTTCGACACGTCTTGTCAAAGTAGAGATCGTGTCCCCTTATTACGGGATTCTCATCAATACCGGCGTGGGTAACCCCAACCGCGCCATCAATTACGGCGTTTGGGGGATAAGCGAGTTTTACCAGGCAAGTGGGGATGCTTAGTTTCATCTGCCCATATAAAGGGATAGGGATTCACCTTTCTATCCACGCCTTCTTCCTCCTTCGCTCATCCGTTTTTGCACACTCGAGCTCTAGCGCCCAAGTCCGCACTTCCCACCTCAACCTTCTCCAATCATGTCCAGAGCAGGAGGCAGGTGGATGGTCTCCTCCGTCACAGAGGGAGACATCAAGAAGCTGCACGGAGCCGGATACTTAGCCGCGAACATCGCGCATCGGCTGCCCACTGCGGGGCAAATCGTCCCTACCCCAGAACCTCACAAGAGGGTAGTTTTCCTTCACCACTTCCTCCGCGGACTAGGGTTTCCCCTCCATCCATTCATCCGTGGTCTCATGTTTTACTACGGGCTGGACTTTCATGATCTGGCCCCGAACTTCATCCTCAACATTTCGGCGTTCATCGTCGTGTGTGAGGCTTTCCTCCGCATCGGCCCCACTTCGGCCTGTGGTTAAAGACCTTCAATATCAAGCCGAAGGTGGTACGAGGCCAACAAGCAGAATGCGGCGGAGCCATGGTGGGCAAGATGCCCAACGTCATATGGCTCGAAGGATCCTTCGTGGAGACAATAAAGGGATGGCAATCGACGTGGTTCTACATCACCGAGCCGCGCGATGCCAAATGGGTGGCAGTCCTCGAGTTTCGATTCGGATTCCCTACATGGCTCACTTCTTGGAAAGAGAAGGGCTTGTCGTGGGGTTCGTCAGTGGAGCCGGATGGACTCTAGAAATGTATCTGGAGTATGGCAAGAAAGAAGCTCAAGCTTGTCAACATAGTCCAAGTTATGCTCATCCGCCGGATCCTCCCGTTTCAACAACGGGATTTTACCTTGTGGGAGTTTGACCCGGCCCGGCACCAGACTCCGAGTGAGATCTTTGATACGACGCACAAGGACGTATGGAAGGTGCTGTTCAAGGGTGCCGAGGTCCCTCCTTCTCTCGCCGAGGACCGCAGACTAAGCGCAAAGCGCCTAGCGCGTTCGGTGAGTTCAATATGTCCCGTAGGACATTTATTTTCCCTAGCTTAATTATGTGCGGGGTCTAATCTCCATGCCTTTGACAGGACTGGGTGGAGATGTCGGGGCAGATCGACTGTTCGGCCCCTTTGCCCGAAGATACTGCGGGCGCTCTCCTGACGGAGATGCTGACTCCGGCTCCTTACAAGGTGCTGGAGAATACCAAGAAGGCCAAGGGAACCCGAAAGAGTTCCTGGCGCCAGGTGTTATCGAACTCATCGACCGATAACTCTGCGGCACACTCCTCCCCCGAAGACAAGGAGGAAGAAGAAGATGCTCCCCCTCCAGGCGGGGGAGACAAGAAAAGGAAGGCCGCCCCAACTGGGGAGGCCGAAGGGTCCAAGAAGGGAAGGACTCTCCTTCCGGACAGTTCCACCGCCGCCGATGAAGGCGAAGATGAGTGGTTGCCCAGGGCCAAGCCCCTGGGGAGATCGTAAGTATTCAGATACCAGAGTAACTCATTGGATTCCTTTGTCGCACTGCTTTCCCTAACGCCGAACATAATTATGCAGGCCGCCACGAGCCAATATCGAGGTATCATCGGACGGCTCCCTGGGCTCGTCAGACATGGACATCGATCCAGTCCCGACCGCCACCTCCCCTCATCCTGCCGACGACGCCGAGGTGTTGTCTCAAGAGGCACCAGATCGAGGGGAGGCAGTCTCGGAGGCGCCTCAAGGCGACCTTCCGGACTCCAGGAGCCGAGGGGATGGGGCCCCTGAGAGCTTCGAGTTCGGCCCTCAGCCGAACACCGCGCCGGAACCTCCAGTGGTTCCAGGCTCGGGCAGGCGGCCTCCTTCTAAGAGGGGAAAGATGCCTGTGCCGGTGACCTCTGTCCATCCAGAGGCGCCGGACAATCAGCTGGAAGCGCTTCGCGACGCTTCCATCGACGAGGAGCACCGCACTATCATGAGTGCGGTGATCCAGAAGGTTCAGTCCGCCAAGAGCGAATTGACTGAAGCCTGTGCCAGCCTTCTAACAGGCTTCGAGGTAAGTGTTTTAAAATGTAGTAGGAATATTACCGCATAGACAATAGCCCCTGATGCTTTGTTCGGTGTTCACAAAGAAAAGCCGAACAGAGGATCAAATAATATCGAAGGAGTCTAATATAAGTATGTCAATATGCATATGCAGGCTTCGCTGCTGGCGTCCGCCGCACTGACTGCGGAGGTCGCCATACTAAAGCAGGACCTCGAGGGGTCCAGGAAAGAGCTCGGCCTTGCTAAGAGGCAGCTCGAGGAGAACAAGGGTAAGTAATACCCTGTCTATAGACATGTATATATAAAATAAGATGCGATTGCAAAATGACAGGATCATCGTATATTTGCCAGGGGCCACGACCGAGGTGGCAACCCTGAAGCAAGCACTGACCAAGGCCGAAGATAAAGCGTCCAAGGAGCGCACCGAGTGAGAGAAGCACGAGGCTCGGGTGGGCGAGGTGCAGTAAGAGCTCCAGGCTCTCGTGGCGAAGCACGAGGCATTGGAGCTTGACTCAAAGACGAGGGAGTCTGAGCTTGCTGCGGCCCTCGAGAGCGCAAAAAGTGCCAAGGTTGAAGCCCAAAAGGCTCTCTAAGAGATCGACGCGATGAAGAAGATAGCGGCGGGTAAGGCTTTCTATATGCAAAGGAAGCATGTAAAAGTAAATTACCGATTACTTACCTGAATCTGGAGCTCTCCAGGAGTTGCCCCGCAGCGTGTCCGATGCCGCACAATTTTACCAGGCCGAGGATGGAAGCTCAATGGAGAAGCTGTTCTGGTCTCAGTATGCTGAGGCCGAACACCTGGTGCCAATGAGCGACCAGTTGAAGCAGACGGTCGAGCTACATAAGGCGGCCGATCGGGCCATGAAGAGCTTTATAGTCCGGCTGTGGCCTGGCGACGCCCTTCCAAACAGCTTCTTCGGCCTGGTGAGGCGGCTTGTGGATGTCTGCCCGCGGCTGGAGGTCGTCAAGCGATATGTCTGCATTGAAGGTGCATGCCGGGCTTTTGCCCATGTGAAGTTGTAGTGGGTCAAGCTAGACACCGTGAAGCTGATCAAGGAGGGGCCGCCGAGGGCAAGGAGCACCGCCACCCCGAGATGTACTACGAGGGTGTTCTGCCGGGTGCCCGTCTCATCGCGGACGAGTGTTCAAAAGATGTAATATTTGAATGAGACTTGCTCGTTTTATCTTGTGTTTATGAAAACTTGTTTCATATGCGATATGCAACGCTTGTTTGAATTTAAAATATTACCTTCTATTTGGCTATTTATCTAATCTTAGAGATGGCTAGTCCTCGGCTTCTGCCCCCATGCCACGAGTGCTGGGGTGTTCGGGATAAACCTGAGCACTCTGGTTCCCATGTTTGGGTCCTTCGAGGGAGGTGCTTAGCACATCGAACAAGGCAACCAGACTAATAATGCTTTTATCACTCTCACTTAGCCATAGAATTCTATAATTTTAAATTTCGGCGAAGCCCCTGGTATTCAGAAGGCCGAATTTGGGGCGCGATACACGCGTTTAAGCCGGACAGGGCCGGCCCCTTGCTCTAAGTGGCATAAGTCTTTAGGGACTCGAAAACCGTGCTGAACAGCGACTAGTCTCTCGCCTTATCATGACAATCAGTTTTAGCTTTCTCTACTGAGGTGCTGAACCCAGCAGAACCGGGGCACAATCGCAGTAGTTCTCCTAGCGCTACCTTAGCCGATAGAGCGGAACGTAAGGTACCAAAACATAGGAGCCAGGCAAACCCAACATTTGACCAAAGACATGATTCGGAGCTGATGCATATAATGCTATAAGTTCGGGGTGCCGCACTTGTGAAAGTGTTCGGACTTTTCACACCATATTGTGGGGTACGTAAGCCCCTAGTGTATTGGCCGTACCAAAGTGTACGGTTGCAAGGTGTCATTAATGAACACATAGATATATATATATATATATAATAAGAATGGAATAATGGGCATAATGTCATGCATTGTTTATTCAAAAAATTACGTTAAGGCAGAGTGATACAAATAGTGCGATAAGCAAAGAGTAGGACTATGTCCCTTCCAAGGGCAAGCTGAGGAATGATATTAAATCGAATATTTCGCTCGTTACTGTAATCCACCTGGGAATTCCGTGGTATGACATAGCTGTCTGCCTCCTTGGTTGCTGCATCATGTGTTCGGCAATAGTGCTGCCAGACAATGTTTCCAGAGATTAAAAGAGAAAAAAATAACCAAACGAGAAGCCCCTAGTGCGATTTAAGCCGCGTCTTGGGGCGTGCCGCAGTTGTGCCCCCCTCCCCACTTGTGCCCATGGTATTTTTAATGTGTAATTATGTACGCGCGACACTAGTTTCGCCGTTGGGATGGGATTGGGGTGGCCGCCGCATTGCTACGCGAGCTCAGATCGCGCTAGGCGGTCTATTTGCCGATTGCTCCGAGCGCGCTTGAAGGTGTCCGGGCTTTGAAGCACCGAACTGGTTGATTGCCTTGAGAGGTTGCTTTGCACTTCTGCTGCGAGGGTTGCGGTGTGCTCCTCTGTTCGGAGGGAGCGCTATGTGTTTCCATTGACTATAATAACTCCGCGAGGTCCTGGCATCTTGAGCTTGAGGTATGCATAATGCGGTACTGCATTGAATCTAGCAAATGCAGTTCGCCCGAGCAACGCGTGATAACCACTGCGGAATGGGACTATATCGAAGATTAAGTCTTCGCTTTGGAAGTTATCCAGGGATCCGAAGACCACTTCCAGTGTAACTGAGCCTGTGCAATGGGCCTCTACACCTGGAATGACGCCTTTAAAGGTCGTTCTTGTGGGTTTGATCCTTGAGGGGTCTATACCCATTTTGCGCATTGTGTCCTGATAAAGCAGGTTCAGGCTGCTGCCGCCATCCATAAGGACTCGAGTGAGGTCAAATCCGTCAATGATTGGGTCTAGGACCAATGCGGCGAATCCGCCATGACGGATACTAGTGGGGTGGTCCCTGCGATCAAAGGTGATCGGACAGGAGGACCAAGGGTTGAACTTTGGGGTGATTGGCTCCAACGCATATACATCCCTGAGCGCACGCTTCCGCTCCCTCTTGGGGATGTGGGTTGCGTATATCATGTTCACCGTCCGCACTTGCGGGGGAAACCTCTTCTGTCCTCCAGTGTCCAGCTGCCGGGGCTCCTCCTCGTCATCGCTATGAGGCCCCTTGTCCTTGTTTTCGGCAATTAACTTGCTGGCCCGCTTGAACACCCAACAATACATGTTGGTGTGATTGTCTGGCTTGTCTAGGGTGCCGTGTATTTGACACGAGCGATCGAGTATACGGTCCAAGCTAGATGGACCCAGCGTACTTTGTTTGAATGGCTTTTTCCGTTGACCGGGTTTAGAGCCTTTGAATCCGGCATTGACTGCCGTATCCTCGGTATTTTCGCTGTTAATACGGCGCTTATGTTTGTTGCGACGTGACCTGCTATTGCCGTCCTTGGTATCCGGGGTACCATGGTTCTTTGATATGTTATTACTGCGAGCCAGCCAGCTGTCTTCTCCCGCACAAAAGCGGGTCATGAGCGTTGTGAGGGCTGCCATAGATTTCGGCTTTTCCTGACCAAGGTGCCGGGCTAGCCACTCGTCTCGGATGTTATGTTTAAAAGCCGCTAAGGCCTCTGCATCCGGATAGTCGATGATCTGATATTTCTTTGTAAGGAACCGAGTCCAGAATTGCCTGGCCGACTCTTCTAGCTGCTGAATTATGTGGCTCAAGTCATTGGCATCTGGTGGTCGCACATAGGTGCCCTGAAAGTTGTCGAGGAATGCGGCTTCTAGATCTTCCCAAGAGCTAATGGAGTCCACTGGCAAGCTGTTAAGCCAATGCCGCGCTGGTCCTTTGAGCTTTAGTGGGAGGTATTTGATGGCGTGTAAGTCATCACCGCGGGCCATGTGGATGTGGAGGAGGAAATCCTCAATCCATACTACGGGATCTGTTGTGCCGTCGTATGATTCAATATTTACAGGTTTGAAACCTGCTGGGAATTGATGTTCCATTACTTCGTCTGTGAAGCATAAGGGGTGTGCGGTGCCTCTGTATTGGGCTATGTCGCGACGCAGCTCGAATGGGTCTTGCCCGCCGTGTTCGGCCCGGCCGGATTTGCTTTTACTGTATCCGGCATGACGTTTATCGTCTCGCAGAGTAGTGCGCCCTCGTGATCCGTAGATCGATCTTGCATGATTTGCTTTGTCCTCCAATATGTCTCGCAGGTCTGGCGTATCTCCCCATGCCTTTTTATTTGAGTGGCGCCGGGTGGAGGCTGAGCTTTTGGCTGGAATGCCTCTCTATCGCGGCCATGAGGTGGCCGATCAGCCGTATCATACGCTTCTTCCTCCAGTCGGGGTAGTAACCTGCACTTTGGGTAACTCTTGGAGGGGCGCTTGAGTTTATATTCCTCGGCCGCGAGGACTTCAGTCCATCTGTCAGCTAGCAGATCTTGATCAGCTTGAAGCTGCTGCTGCTTTTTCTTCAGGCTATTTGCCGTGGCCATAAGCCGGCGCTTGAAGCGCTCTTGTTCGACGGGATCCTCTGGTACGGCGAATTCATCGTCGCCGAGGCTTGCCTCGTCTTCGGAGGGGGGCATGTGATTGTCATCCTCCTCCTCTCCGTCTGCCACTCTCTCAGGAGAGCTGGCTCCTCCATCCTCCTGCTCTAAATCATGCTGGAGGGGATTGTTGTTGTTCTCGGCACTATCCGGAGTGTTATTATCTCCTATGCCGGTATCACCACTTTTGCTTTGGCGGGACTTAGAACGGCGCCGCTGACGTTGGCGCTTGGGTTGCTTCTTGGAGGGGTCATCCTCCGCTATCTCGTCGCCATTGCCTTCATTGGGTGTACCCACCATGTATATGCCATATGACGAGGTGGCTTTCCAGTGCCCTATAGGCGCTGGTTCATGTTCGTCTCCTACATCGTCGTCCATACTGTCGCTGTCTTCGGAGTTGAAGTCGAGCATGTCGGTTAAATCATCGACAGTGGCTACGAAGTGGGTGGTCGGTGGGCGTCGAATTTCGTCGTCTGCATCCCAATCCTGTTGGCCATAGTCTGGCCAGGGCTCTCCTGACAAAGAGAGAGACCTTAGTGAATTCAGAATGTCACTGAAGGACGAGTGTTGAAAGATATCCATGGCGGTGAATTCCATGATCGGCACCCAATCGGATTCGATTGGCAGGGGCGCGGATGGTTCGGAGTCCGACACCTTGGAGTCACGGGCTTCGTGGAGGATTAGGCTGGTGCTCGGCTCGATCACCATTGAGACTGCAGCCCCTGAGGCGGTGTCTAGCCACCCGTCCTCGATTGGCATAGTTGGCCTCGAGCTAAGGGTCGAAGCTGATGCGGGCGCGGCCTATGGGGTACTGTTCGGTGGCAGAGCTAGGTCATACCCATCATGACAGTGCGGCGCGCCCGGCTATGGCTCGAATCCATCGAAGATCAAGTCTCCGCGGATGTCGGCCATGTAGTTCAAACTTCCAAATCTGACCTGACGGCCAGGGGCGTAACTTTCAATCTGCTCTAGATGGCCAAGCGAATTAGCCCGCAATGCAAAGCCGCGGAATACGAAGATCTGTCCGGGGAGAAAAGTCTCACCCTGGACCGCATCGCTATCGATGATAGTAGGAGCCATCAAGCCTAACGGCGACGACACAGAGGAACTCTCAATGAAAGCACCAATGTCGGTGTCAAAACCGACGGATCTCGGGTAGGGGGTCCCGAACTGTGTGTCTAGGCTGGATGGTAACAGGAGGCAGGGGACACGATGTTTTACCCAGGTTCGGGCCCTCTTGATGGAGGTAAAACCCTACGTCCTACTCGATTAATATTGATGATATGGGTAGTACAAGAGTAGATCTACCATGAGATCAGAGAGGCTAAACCCTAGAAGCTAGCCTATGGTATGATTGTATGTTGTGGTTATTGTCCTACGGACTAAAACCCTTCAGTTTATATAGTCACCGGAGAGGGTTAGGGTTACACAAGGTCGGTTACAAAGTAGGAGATATCCATATCCGTATTGCCTAGCTTGCCTTCCACGCCAAGTAGAGTCCCATCCGGACACGAGACGAAGTCTTCAATCTTGCATCTTCATAGTCTAACAGTCCGGCCAATGGTGATAGTCCGGCTGTCCGGAGACCCCTAATCCAGGACTCCCTCACTCGCTCTATTGCTATGCCTATGCTGCGATACCTACCACATGCTTTACCATGCCTCCCATATTGTTAAGCCAAGCCTCTAACCCACCTTGTCCTAGCAAACCATTGTTTGGCTATGTTACCGCTTTGCTAAGCCCCTCTTATAGCGTTGTTAGTTGCAGGTGAAGATTGGAGTTTGTTCCTTGTTGGAACATGGATATTTTGTTGGGATATCACAATATCTCTTATTTAATTAATGCACCTATATACTTGGTAAAGGGTGGAAGGCTCGGCCTTATGCCTGGTGTTTTGTTCCACTCTTGCCGCCCTAGTTTCCGCCATATCGGTATTATGTTCCCGGATTTTTGCGTTCCTTACATGGTTGGGTTATAATGGGAACCCCTTGACAATGCGCTTTGAATAAAACTCCTCCAGCATGGCCCAACCTTGGTTTTACCATTCACCACCTAGCCTTTTTCCCTTGGGAGTCGCGCATCCTGAGGGTCATCTTTATTTTAACCCCCTCGGGCCAATGCTTGTCTAAGTGTTGGTCCAAACTAGAGCCCCTTGTAGCGCCACCTCGGGGAAACTCGAGGGCTGGTTTTAGTTGTATGGATTACTTATCCGGTGTGCCCCGAGAACGAGATATGTGCAGCTCCTATCGGGATGCCGGCACATCGGGCGGTCTTGCTGGACTTGTTTTACCATTGTCGAGGATATCTTGTAACCGGGATGCCGAGTCTGATCGAATTGTCTTGGGAGAAGGAATATCCTTCATTGACCGTGAGAGCTTGTGATGGGCTAAGTTGGGACACCCCTGCAGGGATTGAACTTTCAAAAGCCATGCCCGCGGTTATGGGCAGATGGGAATTTGTTAATGTCCGGTTGTAGAAAACCTAAAATCTTAACTTAATTAAAATGCATCAACCGCGTGTGTAGCCGTGATGGTCTCTTCTCGGCGGAGTCCGGGAAGTGAACACGGCGTTGGAGTATGCTTGACGTAGGTTGTTCTAGGATCACTTCTTGATCATAGTTCATCGATCGTGCTTTGCCTTCTCTTCTCGCTCTCATTTGCGTATGTTAGCCACCAAATATGCTAGTCGCTTGCTGCAGCTCCACCTCATACCTTTTACCCTACCTATAAGCTTAAATAGTCTTGATCGCGAGGGTGTGAGATTGCTGAGTCCCCGTCACTCACAGATACTTCCGAAACAGTTTGCAGGTGCCGATGATACCATACAGGTGACGCAACCGAGCTCTAGGAGGAGCTCGATGAAGACCTTGTTCGTAGTGTTGTTTCGTTCCAGTTTGATCAGTAGTGGAGCCCAGTTGGGACGATCGGGGATCTGTGTAGCATTTGGGGTAGTCTTGTTTTACTTTGGGTTCCGTAATCGGACCTTGTGTGTATCTGGATGATGTAATGTTATATTCATGTTTGTGTGAAGTTGCAACTGTAAGCCAACTATGTATCTCTTTCCCTTATGTATTACATGGGTTGTGTGAAGATTACCTCACTTGCGACATTGCTTTCAATGCGGTTATGCCTCTAAGTCGTGCTTTGACATGTGGGACATATAGCCGCATCGAGGGCATTACAAGTTGGTAATCAGAGCCTTCCCCGACCTTAGGAGCCCCCTGCTTGATAGAATCGCTGGCGTTGTTGAGTCTAGAAAAATGTTTTGAGTCATTTAGGATTATATATATATATATCGGAGAGTAGGATTCTTTTTACTCCTCAGTCCCTTCGTCGCTTTGGTAAGGCAAACTGAAGTAGAGTTTTGACTCTTCTCTTCTCAAATTTCACTAATTGTTTTTAGGATCACGCGGGTATCTTGGAATCGTTCTGATGGTTTTGTGATGAGAACATTGTTCTTGGTGCCTCCTGACATTTAGGGGTTGTGGCAGTGTCTCGGGGAGTTGAGCTCTGAGGTGTTGTCGTCACAATTTTATCGTTGCAGTTCTGGAATACCTGAGTTTCCCCGACATCGAAAATCTCTTTTATGCAGTTGTTGGTGAGATAACCTCGATGCCACCCAATACTGGGGCGGGAGTCAGGGAGTATTGCCATAACTCGTATAACGGATGCTTTTCGAAAGTTGAGGTAAATGATTTCGAAGGTTTCTTGGTTATGTGTTGAAGGATGGATACAGCTGGATGTAGGATTTGCTAGTTTTGGGTGAGATATTATGCTTCCCCTGTATCCCCAACACCTGATTGCATAACCAGAAAGTTTCGGGAGTTTATAAGTGGGAATTCAAGTAGCTCTTAGGATATCTTTCCGATAGATGTATGATATGAAATTGGGGTTCGACGTCTAGTGGTCCGCCTATCCACGGTTGGTTTTACAGTGGTCTCATTGTGTCTTAAAGAGTCCTTGGCTTTGCTGACTCGGGGATGCTTCGTATGTCATGTGCACTGCCTTGTACATGATAGTGCTGTATGATCGAGCCCGTGTAGGCCCCACCACAAAAATTTCGGATGAAATCTCTATCATATGTTTGTTCCAGCTTATTCTGCAAGCCAATCCTTTGTTTTTGTTTTGAGTTGTGGTATTCGAGTTGCTTCGAAGTCAAATGTTGATTCCATACCTTTCCTAAGCGGTGTTCTCATATTTCTATGTGAATACTAATCCCTCTCGATCATCGAGTTTGTCATGTTAATTCTTTTTCAACCGGTGTGCTCCTCTTCAAGTGGATCCAATCTTGTCAACATTCGCAACATCTATTATCAGTTCTTCTCAATGGTGTTTGTTTCATCCGTCCAAAGTTGTCTTTGTTTTCCCACCCACCCACTCCTTTTTTTCTTCAAGGACTCAGATATCTTAATCAAGTATCCATCTTATCGATGGGAAGTCTCTCCATTCTTTTCTGTCAATGTTCTTACCCGGTGATGCTCATGAAGATTTTAACGGAGCTTCTAGTTCACCATTGTTCGTTCTTTTTCTTCTCCGGTGGATTCAATTCAAGCTTTTGGTGTTGATCATATCCCTTTCCTCGTTTCAAATGCTTCCCCATGCCGTTGCACCTCTTAATCTTTCACCTCTCGCTATTCAATTGTTCCGGAGTGCTGAAGATATCTCAGAAGGCTCGTCTTGTCATTCAAGATCCGTTCAACCTATTTCGAGGCTGCCATCTCATTCAAGCCATTTAAATCAACTAGTGCAATCTCTCTTCAAAATCGTTCAACGGTGTATCTTTTCAGTGGGCCCTAACCCACAGGTCTTTTTCCAGGATCTTACCTGACTCTTCTAATTTTTCCCGGAGATATTATCAAATTCTTTTCCAAGTTTGACGTAAGAATTAATTGTCATCAGTCATATGTCTTTCTCCAAGTTCTGTCAAATTCTTTTCATTGTTGGTTCAACCTTTCTAATTTTCATTCCGGAGTGCCTCAACAATTCATGGTGGTGTTTCTCATCGTCATTCTCAACATTTGAAGACCGAAGAAGAGTTTTCCTCCATATCTTGCTCCATTCTCTTCAAGATTCATGGTGCTAGCCTTATGACATCCTCTCATAATTGTATTCAATTGTGAGAATTCTTTTTCACCCATCCGGAGTAATTCAGGAGTCTTTTTCAGTTTGATTCTCCGGATCCCATCATCTCAGAATTATTCATTCTCAGCTTTCAGCTCTCGTTATCTAAATCTTACCGATGCATCATTCAAATTTCTCTAATCAGCTCGGGATCTCTTCGTTCACATGTATCTAAATTCTCTCAAACATCTTCGTTCGTTTGTTAATTCTTCTCGGTGCTTCGATATCTTCCTTTGATCGTTTTCAATTCTTACGGTGGTTTGCTCAAGATTCTCTTCCACGGTGATCATATCAATTCATTCGTTGTTTCAATCCTACCAGAGTTTCGTTGAAGACCTTATCAAGTTATCGATATCTCTCTTAATCCTTTTCAACGAAAATAAGTAGTATGCCAAATCCGTTGCTTGTCATCAATTTTAATTGATGAAGGATAAGCATAATGTAATTCTTATTCTTGTTTCATCGAGTGAACTCAATTCCCTATTCTGGAGGCTCATCAAATTCCTGATTTCAATTGTTTCATCTTCTCTTTTTCCCGGAGTTGCAACCTTTTTCAATTATTTCACCATGGAGATTCATCTAAATCGGTACAAGGATTCACCTTGTGTTTTCAACTTCTCTTTCCTTCCGTTTGATCATTATTTTGTTTAACGGAGTTCTTCATGAAGGTGCTACATGATGGTTCATCAAGGATTCAATTTCTCCTCGAAGTGTTCATTGAGATTATTTTCAGAGGAGTTCAAGCATTCTTCATCTTGCAATCCGGAGTGCAGTTCTTCCTATCTAATCTTTTGAGGTGGTGTTATGTCATTCTTGTCAATTTGAGTTCATGTTTCATGGTTCACATGTTGTTAAGAATGAGGTATTCTAAATCCATCAACCTCTTCGTTGGAGTTATCTTGTGTCATGTTTCACCTAAAGCCGTCCATAAGGATTGTTGCTATTTATGGTGATCATAAATGACCCAAGTTGTTCTTTTACCCTCCCGATGAAATAAGTTTCTCGTCTCCTTGTTCATATCAATCCAATTCTTCTTCCCGTGAGTGGCAGGTTGTCACCTCATAATTTGAGATGTATTCCATAAGACCATATCAAGATTATTCTTTTCGTTGTTGGTTTTCCAACAACTCCATTCTAGCATTTGTTGTAAGTGTGCTCTCTCAAGATTGTGTTTCCCTTCGTTCATTCCATTCCATTCTTACTTTTGTTCTGGAGGCATTGTGATGTTGCTCTCTTCAACCCATCTTCTTGTTTTTGTCAGGATCGTGTTCTTTTCTTGGTTTATCCATTTAACCGGAGTGTCGTGTCCGATTTTCAAGTATCCTCTCAACTTGTCATGTTCTTATTCAATTCCTTTTCTTTTCAGTCGGAATGCTGCCCAAATTATATCATTCTTTTTCCTTCTTTATCTTGTTTTAACCGGAGTGTCATTTCTATCATTCCTCTTCTAACCGGAGTCTCATCCAAGTGCTTTCGTTTGGCAAAGTTTATATTCTTTACCTTCCTTGTCCAACCGGAGTGTTGTCGTAATTGATCCTTATCGTTCCTTGTACATCTCGTTTCAATCGGAGTGCTTGCATGTACCTATTGTCCATTGTAACCCTTTTCTTATGTCTTTCTACCTACAAGGTTCTAGTTATGTTCCTTGCTTCTCTTTTCCTAACGGATTGCCTTCAACTTTGTTTATCTCCTATGTATTCTTTTCACGAATTGGTTTAACCTCGCAAGGTTCTTTGGTTTCACTCATTTGTCAAAGAAGCAACTTAGTTTTACCGCTTATCTTCCTCTTCCGTTGTCCCTCCGGTGCCATTCTAGATCTCGGGACGAGATCCTGTCGTAGTGGTGCAGTGTTGTAACGCCCCGAGACCGTTGCGCCAGGTGTCTTCCAGTTATTCGCAGGCGTTGCCATGTCATTCGCTTGCGCGTTGCATCTTTCCATGTCATCATCCGCATTGCATCTGCATGTTTTCAAAACTTGCATCCGTCTGGGTTTTTTCTCCAGTTTCGTCCGTTGTCCGTTCTGAGCCCAGACACACTTGCATGCGCCCGCGGCATGTCCGAAATATTATTTTATAAGTGGCCGGAAAATGTTCTTGGAATGGGTTGAAAGTTGGCGTGTGGTCTTATTATAGTGTAGATAGACCACCTGTCAAATTTCATCGCATTCGAAGTTTGTTTGACGCCCCAACGGATAACTATAGCGGCATTATAGTCAGTCAAACGTCGGACATTTTCGGTCTCCAGAAATAGTCGCCGGGTCTCTCTCTCTCTCTCTCTCTCTCTCTCTCTCTCTCTCTCTCTCTCTTCTCTTCTCTCAGCTCGAGCCCTTCTGCATAGCCCACAAGTTCCAACCGACCCCTCACGTGTGTCACGACCGGTTTTCCAATAAAAATATTTATTGAGAAACTAATCTTTTGAGTCCAGTATGAGAGAAATCCTCCTCACTGGTAGACAAATTCTTGATACAATAAGCCAGTAGCATAAAATATATTACAGGGTCGAACTATGGTTGCTCAACCAAATTATTATAAGCACACCAATAATTATACATAATGGCGGACATGACACAGTGATGTGGAGGCATACTACTGACTCGAGGATAGGGAGGTGGTGGAGAAACACAGCGGGGAGAGAAATACAAGACTCTAAGTCTTTCATCTCATCGAGCGTCGAGGTGAGGCTCGATGAATTTATTTGGTAGCGGAAGCGGATATAAAACAGCGACCAAATCCAGGGTCGCACGAGACTGACTGGGACTCCTCTAGGTGTCGGACTCGCTATCAAACTCTTCATCCATGAGATCGCCTTCGTCAGCATCTGGCCAAATCAACAAGCCAGTGAGTACTTTGAAAGTACTCGCAAGACAGTTCGGACGTAAGATATAACAAATGCATGCATGGATGCGTCATGAATAATTCACCAATGTACATTCAAAAATTAGCATAACAAGGTAAGTAAAAGGGAAACGGCGGTAGTCTGCCTGAAATCCCAACAACACTTAAATAACTACCAATCGGGTGTCTGAAGCGACGCCTCGAAAGGTGAATAAATAAATATAAGGAAATGATGCCACAGTCGGGCGTCTTAGCGACACCACATAAAGGGCTTTAAAAGAAATACCACAGTCGGACGTCGGGGTGACATCACAGAAAGGGCTTTAAAAGAAATGCCACAGTCGGACGTCGGGGCGACATCACAAAAAGGGCTTTAAAAGAAATGCCACAGTCGGACGTCTGGGCGACATCACAGAAAGGGCTTTAAAAGAAATGCCACAGTCGGACGTCTGGGCGACATCACAGAAAGGGCTTTAAAAGAAATGCCACAGTCGGACGTCGGGGCGACATCACAGAAAGGGCTTTAAAAGAAATGCCACAGTCGGACGTCGGGGCGACATCACAGAAAGGGCTTTAAAAGAAATGCCACAGTCGGACGTCTGGGCGACATCACAGAAAGGGCTTGAAAAGAAAGTAAAATACAACAATGCCACAGTCGGACGTCTGAGCGACATCGCAGAAAGGGCTTTTATTCACAAGTAAATAATACTCATAATAAACATTTAATTCATGAGAATAAATGGGTTAGTCCATCCACAGGAATAATCATTTAACCGGAATTAGCACTCATGGATTCACCGGAGTCTCTGCCATCAAAACTGACATTTGATTAGGATAAGATAATATCGATCTAGGACAGGGAATAGATGATTTGGAGGAATATATGACTCTGCAGAGTTTGTACAAAATTTTTCCCACAGCCAACGGATTTCCGTAGTCACGAAGGACTAGTTCCGTTTACGGTATTTCGGAAGAAAACACAGCTAACCAGTACACACCCATCCTACCTCTCGATGCTAGGAATCACCCTAGACATCGTCCAAGAAAAACTTTTGAGACGGGGAGATCACAATCTCGAATAGCATGGGATCAAATTTATATACGCGCGCTCTAAGGGGTGCCCCCCTCTCGGTCCCAACCGGAAACACCCATGCCCCCTGACCGGATGACTGGCTTTAATCCAGGGCCATGGAACCATCATCACGGCCTCTCCTTTTGGTGTGTACCAGAAAAGCGGTTTGCAACTTACTAAACCATATTCCTTGCGGAAAACATGTGGTAGTACAGGGAAGGAAATGAGAGGAACTGGACCGATACGGTTTGACACTGAAGTCACATAGTCTGGCATAAGACTGGCATGCTACGACACTGCCATCTTACCCATCCTCATGCCAACACATGGCCATTCATACTCACATCCATCCACTTATGGATCATCGAGCTCACTTACCTCAATATTGCATAAAATAACGTTCATCGATATGCTTCTCAACATGCCATGAAACTAACTAAATGCAAAACATGCCAAGACACTCATCATATCAAAAGTTCAAACATGCTTGCCTGGTTCAGAGTAGTCGGAGCCTAGTTCGGTGAAGTTCGCGGCTCCGTCACCTCCTTCGGTATCTACGGTATAAAGAAAATATATGCGCTATCATAAATACCAAGGGGTGCACAAAACTATTCCAAATATTTTTCAAATAAATCTGATAAAAAACTAGACAAAATTTTAAAGAGAACAAAAAAAGAATCAATCAAAAATACTTTTCTGCTTAAAAGTTATAAGGGTTTTTGTCCAGGGACTCATCTGTAATGAAACAGAAGATTTCCAGGGGCTAGCTTATAAAAACAGAAAACGCTTCGGCAGAAACTACGCCAGCCCAAAGGGAAAGCACATTTGGCAGAAGGCGTTTTCAGAAAACGCTTCGTTTAGAAAGGACAGAGAGGCTGACAGCGGGTCCCGCCTGTCAGGTTTGAACTTTCAAAAAAAGGGGGAAACGAAGCTCGTCGGCGCCCGAGAGCCGCGGTGGTCGCCGGCGGCGATCCACGGCGAGGCAGGGGGATCGGAGGGTACCTCCGTGCTCAGGGCGCCATTCCGCGTCGGTTGGTGGTGGTGGTGGTCGCCGGCGAGTACCACGTCGACGGCGAGCCTGGCTCCCGCGGACGGTGGCTCGGGTGGTCGAGGGACTCGTCGGAGAGGGCTGCAGAGATCAAATTGAGGAGGGGGTTAGGCTCCTGGTAGCTAGAGGGAGTAATTGACGGGGTTAGAGCGCCGGAGATGGCCTCACCGGAGCGAATCGTGGTGGAGGCCGAGGCGGATCGGGGCGGCCGGAGTTGGGGGAGGAGACCTCCTCGAGGTCCTCCTAGTGGCCTGGCGGGGCGTTGGTGAGGAGTGGTGATGATGCGTGCACGAGGGTGAGCTCGGGGGCCCTTTTATAGGCGGCCCGAGGCGGTTGCCGTGAACGGGGTCTCCGGCGAGTGATTATGGCGGTGCTGTGGATGTGCAGTGGGATTAGGGGCTTGGGCATCGTTGTTGAGGTCCACCGGTTCCATTTAGGTGCTAAACAGGCTGGGATTTGGTGCTATGGGCGAGCTCGACGGAACGGGGGTGGCGCGGCCCGTCGGCGGCAGGGAGCACGTTCCGTGCTTGCCGGGCCACGGCGACGGTGCCACGGGCGTGCGCTGGCATGGCAGGGACACGCGGAGAGCCAGGGGGTGTTGGGCGGCGCCGGGTGGCGTAGCGAGAGGGCTCGGGCCCTTGTTGGCCGCCACGGAAGGTGCAGCCACCGCAGAAGCTTCCAACGCCGGCGAGGCTCGTTGCTACCGATGCCAGGAATCGGCCAAGCGTGCGTGCGGGGTGCTAGCCAGGGAGAAGAGGCTGCGTGCAACGTGCCAGGGCGCACTGTGGCCGCGTGACCGAGTCTAACGAAGGAAAAAAATAACTGAATCTCTGAACTTTCTGAACTTGCAAAGGAACAGTGCAGCTCAGGTGTTCGACAGAATGTTTTTGGCCTCTGGGGATTTTTCCTTGAGCTGATTTTTGGTGGAGTGGCTTCTCATTGCTCCAGTAGGCTGCATGATTTTTGGTGGAATTTTTGGAGGAGTGTAGATATGAATTTCATCAAATTTGGCAAATCTGTTCCAAACTTGCAGAGACTGAATTTTGAAAAATTTGAAAAGAGGAGGAGTGGATCAAGATGGTTCTGGGTTGTGGGTACAAAGGACTATCCAGGAGAGTTGGTTTGAGGTCAAAACTCAAATGCAAAAGGTACTTGCTTTGAAAATCACTCAGGCTCCAAATAATTTTCAGAATTGATTTGAGAGGAAAAATAATTAGAATAAAATCCAAAACTTGCTTGGATTAGTTGGGACAGAGAACTTAGGTTGATTACAAGGAGGAGGGGAGGTTTTGGAGGGGTTTCACCACATGGGCAAAATACAAAGTCATGGGTGGTTCTCAAGATATGAAAATCCCAAGTTTTTCATAGAGTTTCTTTTTAAAAGAAAAAGATTAAACTCCCAAAATAAATTTGAGAGGGAACCAACAGAGAAGAAGTTTCAAAAGATCAAACACCAAAGTTTGAAAAAGATAAAATCCTTGCCAAAGCAAAGGAAGTTTTTTAAGAGGAAGGTTTTCTGAAAAACAAAAAAATTAAATGGCCTCTTTTCAAAAACCACAAAGTTTTTGATAAAAACCAAATTAAAATTTTGGAGTGTCACAACACCTACCCCCTTAGGAAAAATCTCGTCCCCGAGATTTCAGCTGATCCTTAAATAAGTGTGGATGCTCTGCCCGAAGAAAATCCTCGCTTTCCCAAGTTGCTTCACTGTCGGTGTGATTGCTCCATTGGACTTTGAAAAACTTGATGGTCTTCTGTCGGGTCCTCCTTTCAGACTCCTCTAATATTCTTACGGGACGTTCCCGATAAGTGAGGTCTGGCTGCACGTCAATGTTTTCATGGGATACTTGTTTCTCTGGGTTGCTTACGCACTTCCTCAATTGCGAGACATGGAACACGTCGTGGACATCGGATAATTCCTCGGGTAAGTCTAGCTGGTAGGCTACAGTGCCTCTTCGTGCCACTATGCAGAATGGTCCAATGAATCTTGGTGCTAACTTTCCTTTAATCTTAAACCGTTGCAGTCCTCTCATAGGGGATACTCTCAAGTATACGAACTCACCGGGTTCGAAGCTGACCCTACGATGTTTCTGATCATAATAACTCTTCTGTCGACTTTGAGCGGTCTTAAGTCGGTCTCTGATTAGCTTGACCTTTTCCTCGGCTTCTCTGAGCATGTCTGGTCCGAAGATGTGGCTGTCTCCGGTCTCTGACCAATTTAACGGGGTACGACATCTTCGTCCGTATAAAGCCTCAAATGGTGCCATTTGTAGGCTGGCCTGGTAGCTATTGTTGTACGCGAACTCGGCGTATGGCAGGCTTTCTTCCCAACTGGTTCCATATGTGAGGACACATGCTCTCAGCATGTCTTCTAAAACCTGGTTTACGCGTTCTGTTTGTCCATCAGTTTGTGGGTGGTATGCGGTACTGAAGGCTAGTTGGGTTCCCAGAGCCTGTTGTAAATGCTCCCAAAATCTTGAGACGAACTGAGTGCCTCTGTCGGATATTATAGTCTTCGGGACACCGTGCAGACAAACTATGCGGGAAAGATAAATCCTGGCAAGCCTCTGAGTGGTGTGGGTCGTCTTTATTGGAATAAAGTGTGCCACTTTGGTTAACCTGTCAGTGATGACCCATATGGCATCATTCCCGTGTCGTGACCGAGGTAGTCCGACAATGAAATCCATCCCTATTTCATCCCATTTCCACTCAGGTATTTTGTTAGGTTGCAGTAGTCCGGCTGGTCTCTGATGCTCAGCTTTTATGCGTTGACATGAGTCGCAACATGCAATGAAGGTGGCTATGTCCCTCTTCATACCGTGCCACCAAAATCTTTCCTGAATATCCTTATACATTTTGGTTCCTCCAGGGTGGATTGAATACGGAGTGGCGTGTGCTTCAGCTAAAATTTGCTGTTTAAGGTCTTCTATGTTTGGCACACAGAGCCTTTCTCCGTACCATAATATTCCTTTATTGTCTATGACGAATTCCGAGGCCTTGCCCATACTCAACTTTCTTTTGATGCCTTCGATGCTGGTGTGACCGGGCTGAGCTTCTTTGATTTTCTCCACAAGGTCGGGTTGTATTTCCAAGTTTGATATGGTGCCTTCTGCTACCATTATCAAGTTGAGCTTGGCAAATTCTTGTTGGAATTCGGGCCTCAAGCTGTGCAGATTGTTTTCGTCGGAGCTGGGGTTCCGACTAAGAGCATCGGCCACTACATTTGCTTTTCCTGGATGGTAATGGATACCAACATCATAATCCTTTACCAATTCCAACCAGCGTCGTTGCCGTAAATTTAGTTCTGGCTGCGTGAAAATATATTTGAGACTTTTGTGATCCGTATATATTTCACATCGATTCCCAAGTAAGAAATGCCGCCATTCCTTGAGTGCATGAATAACTGCTGCCATTTCTAAGTCATGAGTGGGATAGTTTTCCTCATGCTTGCGAAGTTGCCTTGAAGCGTAGGCGACAACCTTGCCTTCCTGCATCAACACGCATCCGAGACCCTTCCTGGACGCGTCACAATATACTTCAAAATTCTTGTGTATGTCGGGTACAATTAATACCGGTGCTGTCGTTAACTTCCGCTTTAGCTCTTGGAAACTTTTCTCGCAGGCTTCTGTCCATTCAAACTTCTTATCTTTCTTGAGCAACTGTGTCATAGGCTTGGCTATGGTGGAGAATCCTTCAATAAATCTGCGGTAATATCCTGCCATTCCCAAGAAACTCCGTATGTCCGTTACGCTGGCTGGTGACTTCCAGCCAAGTACGGCCTTGACTTTCTCTGGGTCCACTGCGATACCGTCTTGGGTCAGTACGTGGCCTAGAAAGCCTACTTGTCTTAGCCAAAATTCGCACTTGCTGAACTTGGCATACAATTGGTGTTTTCTTAGCTCTCCTAGCACAATCCTGAGATGTTCTGCGTGTTCTTCTGGTGTCTTGGAGTATACCAGAATATCGTCGATGAATACCACGACGAACTTGTCCATAAACTTCATAAATACTTTGTTCATGAGGTGAACAAAATATGCTGGGGCGTTAGTTAATCCAAATGGCATCACTGTGAACTCGTACAGTCCATATCTGGAGGTGAAGGCTGTTTTGGGGATATCTTCCGTTCGTACCTTCAATTGATGGTATCCTGACCTTAAGTCAATTTTTGAGAATACCTTGGCCTGAGCGAGTTGATCAAACAAATCGTTTATCCTTGGCATCGGGTATTTGTTTTTGACTGTGACCATGTTAAGTGCTCGATAGTCAATACACAATCTCAGCGTTCCATCCTTCTTTTTGGCAAATAAAATTGGTGATCCCCAAGGTGAGGAGCTGGCTCGAATGTATCCTTTTTCCAGTAATTCCTTTATTTGTTTCTTCAACTCGATCAACTCGGATGGTGCCATTCTGTATGGTTTCTTGTATATGGGGGTGGTTCCTGGTGCTAGCTCAATGCGGAATTCTATTTCTCGGTCTGGTGGCATGCCTGGTAGCTCTTCAGGGAATACATCTGGAAATTCACACACTACTGGAACCTTGTTTAGCTCAGAAACGTCCACCTTATTTAATCTCGGTTGCCGGGGTATTTTTCCTTCCTTGGCTGATACTCTTATTGTCTTCCCTTGGTGGTGTGTGAGAATTACGGTCCTGTTGAAACAGTCGATAAACCCTTGTTGGTGGTTAGCCAATCCATCCCTAGGATGACATCCAGTCCTTTATTTTCCAACACAATAAGATTTGCGTGAAACTCCAATCCTTCAAACTCAATGACCACATTCTGACAGTAATTCTGAGTAACTTGCTGAATCCCAGGGGACTTGATGATCATGGATTTCTCCAAAGGAAGCATCGAAAACTTATTTTGCAAAGCAAAACTTTTCGAAATGAAAGAGTGAGAAGCTCCAGAATCAAACAAAACCATTGCAGGTATTGTGTTGACAGGAAACGTACCGAGTACGATATCCGGAGCATTTTGTGCCTCCTCTTTGGTTACGTGATTCAGATGACCCTTCCTGTGGTTATTGTTGGGATTGAAATTGTTTCGCTTGGGCGCAGAATTGTTGCTGCCGTTGTTTGGCTTTGGGGTTGAGTTCCTTGGCTTGGGGCACTGTTTGGCATAGTGCCCTTCTTCTCCACAAGCGTAACAAGTAACGCCGAGGCGATAGGTGAATTCCTTGTCCCTTGCATGAAAATTCTTGATTGGGCGTGAGACATTGGATGAGGATTTGTGTGTCCCACCCTTTTGAAAATCTGTCCTGCTTCGGTGATTGCGAGCATGGTTAGTCTGGTCCCTTTTTCGCTTGCGGATGTCTTCCAGACTGCGTCTCTCATTTTCCAGAGTAATGGCTTTGTCCACCAGTGTTTTAAAATCAGGAAAAGTGTGCACGACCAGTTGGCATTTAAGCGCGGGCGCCAGACCGTCAAGGAATTTCTCCATCTTCTTGATTTCAGTCATACGCTCTTCATTGGCGTAGCGGGACAATAGAGTAAATTGACTGTTGTAATCTGACACTGTCATGTTCCTTTGTTTGAGGTCATCGAACTCTCTCTTCTTGATTTTCATAATACTCTTAGGAATGTGTGCACCACGGAAACCTTCCTTGAAATCATCCCAGGTTATGTCATTTTCGTTGGGATGCATGTGCAGAAAATTCTCCCACCACGATGCGGCTGCTCCTGTGAGATAGTGCGGAGCATACAATACCTTTTCGGGGTCTGAACATTTTGCAATAATTAATTTTCTCTCCATATCTCGAAGCCACTCCTCGGCTTCAAGAGGTTTGTCAGTGTGAGAAAATGTTTGAGGACGTGTCTTCTGTAGCTCAGATAACTTGGAATGCTGCTGATACTGTCCATGGTGATTTCCCATGTTGATAACTTGGTTCATCATTTCCCGATGTTGTTGCTGACTCTGCTCATAAAGGCGGCACATTTGTGAAAGTGCCGATTCACTGCCCTGTTGGCTTGACTGTCCCTGAGTGAACTCGTTGCTGGGTGGTGCATCATAATTTTCCTCTGGTGGAATTGGCATGGACCGAGTCCAAGGACGAGACATTTTTCACTCTGGGGATATATTTTTGTAAAACTCATAAGAAGAGCGGAAAGAGTCGCAAGAACAAATCCATAAATGCATAAAGCTGGCAAATAAAACTAAATAACCCAACTTACTTAAGAAAAACAAATCGACTTGCGCACGGAGAAGGACTGCTCATTACATATCTTACACGCGGGCGGTAATTATACAATACATCACTCAGGACATGCGTACAAAATCCTGACATGTTATTTAGGCTAGTGCACTTCTCCAGATCCTACATGATGCGCAAACAGGCTACTTCTCACAACCTATGTACATATCTTACAAAGCGGTACATTACATGGCAGCTAGGCGTACTCAGGCAGAAATGTTGACGACCTCCTTTGCCCTGCCGAGGGCGAGGCGTAGCGAGGTTGGGGACTCGACTTCCTCCTCGCTAATGGGCTCCATACGTGTAGTGTTGCGCAGAGTGGACGGAGCGGTTGCCAGGGGCGGAGCTACACGTACAGGAGTGGGCGCGAAGGGTGGTGCAGTGCGCGCTGGAGTGGGCGCAATGACTTGGTTGAATTCTTCGGTAGAAGGCAGGCGACGAGTAGGCGTATAAGATGCTGAGGACGAGACCAAAGTCAGTGGCGGTGCGATGGGTAGGAGCTCCCTCCTGTTGGCAGCACAGCCATGAACTGAGTCCATGCGGGTAGCTACGAAGTCGTCCACCAGGTTGTCGAAGGCTGCCTCCAGGGCCCGGAGATACTCAATGAGCATCTCAAAAGCCTCGTCTCGTTCTCCTCTGGGGCAGGAGTATGCGTAGTGACAGGTGTAAGGCACATGGCACGGAAGATAATGGTAACGACGAGTCTTCATCACGGGGAGGACATCCCTGAGACGAGCTATCGCCTCGCGGGCTGCCATCTGCATAGCATGCCTCTCCGTAGGCATGGCTCTTCCCACGAACCGGAAGCGGCGTAACTCACCACGCCCTCCCTTGAACTGCACCGCGGCCTGGTGCATGGTCAGACTGTCGTTGACTCGGTGCTGGCAGAGTGTGAAGACTGGGCGCACAGATGGCCCCATCGCGACTTGAACGATGAAGGAAAGAAGCTTGACGAACCCATCGGGCACGTTGGCGAAGGTCTGAGACTCGCAGCTGTTGTCGGCCATCTACAAAAGTAGGCAAAAATTCTGCATGGTCAGATCATAAATTTATGCTGACTGACAGAAAATGACTACAATTGCAAAAAATATAAATTAGCTCTATCATGCTAATAACCAATTAGCGATCGCACCTAGTGGCTTCCTACAGTCAGCCTGGCTCTGGTACCAAGCTTGTCACGACCGGTTTTCCAATAAAAATATTTATTGAGAAACCAATCTTTTGAGTCCAGTATGAGAGAAATCCTCCTCACTGGTAGACAAATTCTTGATACAATAAGCCAGTAGCATAAAATATATTACAGGGTCGAACTACGGTTGCTCAACCAAATTATTACAAGCACACCAATAATTATACATAATGGCGGACATGACACAGTGGTGTGGAGGCATACTACTGACTCGAGGATAGGGCGGTGGTGGAGAAACACAGCGGGGAGAGAAATACAAGACTCTAAGTCTGTCATCTCATCGAGCGTCGAGGTGAGGCTCGATGAATTTATTTGGTAGCGGAAGCGGATATAAAACAGTGACCAAATCCAGGGTCGCACGAGACTGACTGGGACTCCTCTAGGTGTCGGACTCGCTATCAAACTCTTCATCCATGAGATCGCCTTCGTCAGCATCTGGCCAAATCAACAAGCCAGTGAGTACTTTGAAAGTACTCGCAAGACAGTTCGGACGTAAGATATAACAAATGCATGCATGGATGCGTCATGAATAATTCACCAATGTACATTCAAAAATTAGCATAACAAGGTAAGTAAAAGGGAAACGGCGGTAGTCCGCCTGAAATCCCAACAAACATAAATAACTACCGATCGGGTGTCTGAAGCGACGCCTCGAAAGGTGAATAAATAAATATAAGGAAATGATGCCACAGTCGGGCGTCTTAGCGACACCACATAAAGGGCTTTAAAAGAAATACCACAGTCGGACGTCGGGGCGACATCACAGAAAGGGCTTTAAAAGAAATGCCACAGTCGGACGTCGGGGCAACATCACAAAAAGGGCTTTAAAAGAAATGCCACAGTCGGACGTCTGGGTGACATCACAGAAAGGGCTTTAAAAGAAATGCCACAGTCGGACGTCTGGGCGACATCACAGAAAGGGCTTTAAAAGAAATGCCACAGTCGGACGTCGGGGCGACATCACAGAAAGGGCTTTAAAAGAAATGCCACAGTCGGACGTCGGGGCGACATCACAGAAAGGGCTTGAAAGAAAGTAAAATACAACAATGCCACAGTCGGACGTCTGAGCGACATCGCAGAAAGGGCTTTTATTCACAAGTAAATAATACTCATAATAAACATTTAATTCATGAGAATAAATGGGTTAGTCCATCCACAGGAATAATCATTTAACCGGAATTAGCACTCATGGATTCACCGGAGTCTCTGCCATCAAAACTGATATTTGATTAGGATAAGATAATATCGATCTAGGACAGGGAATAGATGATTTGGAGGAATATATGACTCTGCAGAGTTTGTACAAAATTTTTCCCACAGCCAACGGATTTCCGTAGTCACGAAGGACTAGTTCCGTTTACGGTATTTCAGAAGAAAACACAGCTAACCAGTACACACCCATCCTACCTCTCGATGCTAGGAATCACCCTATACATCGTCCAAGAAAAACTTTTGAGACGGGGAGATCACAATCTCGAATAGCATGGGATCAAATTTATATACGCGCGCTCTAAGGGGTGCCCCCCTCTCGGTCCCAACCGGAAACACCCATGCCCCCTGACCGGATGACTGGCTTTAATCCAGGGCCATGGAACCATCATCACGGCCTCTCCTTTTGGTGTGTACCAGAAAAGCGGTTTGCAACTTACTAAACCATATTCCTTGCGGAAAACATGTGGTAGTACAGGGAAGGAAATGAGAGGAACTGGACCGATACGGTTTGACACTGAAGTCACATAGTCTGGCATAAGACTGGCATGCTACGACACTGCCATCTTACCCATCCTCATGCCAACACATGGCCATTCATACTCACATCCATCCACTTATGGATCATCGAGCTCACTTACCTCAATATTGCATAAAATAACGTTCATCGATATGCTTCTCAACATGCCATGAAACAAACTAAATGCAAAACATGCCAAGACACTCATCATATCAAAAGTTCAAACATGCTTGAGAGTAGTCGGAGCCCAGTTCGGTGAAGTTCGCGGCTCCGTCACCTCCTTCGGTATCTACGGTATAAAGAAAATATATGCGCTATCGTAAATACCAAGGGGTGCACAAAAAGTATTCCAAATATTTTTCAAATAAATCTGATAAAAAACTAGACAAAATTTTAAAGAGAACAGAAAAAGAATCAATCAAAAATACTTTCCTGCTTAAAAGTTATAAGGGTTTTTGTCCAGGGACTCATCTGTAATGAAACAGAAGATTTCCAGGGGCTAGCTTATAAAAACAGAAAACGCTTCGGCAGAAACTACGCCAGCCCAAAGGGAAAGCGCATTTGGCAGAAGGCGTTTTCAGAAAACGCTTCGTTTAGAAAGGACAGAGAGGCTGACAGCGGGTCCCGCCTGTCAGGTTTGAACTTTCAAAAAAAGGGGGAAACGAAGCTCGTCGGCGCCCGAGAGCCGCGGTGGTCACCGGCGGCGATCCACGGCGAGGCAGGGGGATCGGAGGGTACCTCCGTGCTCAGGGCGCCATTCCGCGTCGGTTGGTGTTGGTGGTGGTCGCCGGCGAGTACCACGTCGACGGCGAGCCTGGCTCCGGCGGACGGCGGCTCGGGTGGTCGAGGGACTCGTCGGAGAGGGCTGCAGAGATC
Organism: Triticum aestivum; assembly: GCF_018294505.1. NCBI lineage: Eukaryota > Viridiplantae > Streptophyta > Magnoliopsida > Poales > Poaceae > Triticum > Triticum aestivum. The sequence goes on from NC_057803.1 coordinate 399,905,841, forward strand.
AAATTGAGGAGGGGGTTAGGCTCCTGGTAGCTAGAGGGAGTAATTGACGAGGTTAGAGCGCTGGAGATTGCCTCACCGGAGCGAATCGTGGTGGAGGCCGAGGCGGATCGGGGAGGCCGGAGTTGGGGGAGGAGACCTCCTCGAGGTCCTCCTAGTGGCCTGGCGGGGCGTTGGTGAGGAGTGGTGATGATGCGTGCACGAGGGTGAGCTCGGGGGCCCTTTTATAGGCGGCCCGAGGCGGTTGCCGTGAACGGGGGTCTCCGGCGAGTGATTACGGCGGTGCTGTGGATGTGCAGTGGGATTAGGGGCTTGGGCATCGTCGTTGAGGTCCACCGGTTCCATTTAGGTGATAAACGGGCTGGGATTTGGTGCTATGGGCGAGCTCGACGGAACGGGGGTGTCGCGGCCCGTCGGCGGCAGGGAGCATGTTCCGTGCTTGCCGGGCCACGGCGACGGTGCCACGGGCGTGCGCTGGCATGGCAGGGACACGCGGAGAGCCAGGGGGTGTTGGGTGGCGCCGGGTGGCGTAGCAAGAGGGCTCGGGCCCTTGTTGGCCGCCACGGAAGGTGCAGCCACCGCAGAAGCTTCCAACGCCGGCGAGGCTCGTTGCTACCGACGCCAGGAATCGGCCAAGAGTGCGTGCGGGGTGCTGGCCAGGGAGAAGAGGCTGTGTGCTACGCGCCAGGGCGCACTGTGGCCGCGTGACCGAGTCTGACGAAGGAAAAAAATAACTGAATCTCTGAACTTTCTGAACTTGCAAAGGAACAGTGCAGCTCAGGTGTTCGACAGAATGTTTTTGGCCTCTGGGGAATTTTCCTTGAGCTGATTTTTGGTGGAGTGGCTTCTCATTGCTCCAGTAGGCTGCATGATTTTTGGTGGAATTTTTGGAGGAGTGTAGATATGAATTTCATCAAATTTGGCAAATCTGGTCCAAACTTGCAGAGACTGAATTTTGAAAAATTGGAAAAGAGGAGGAGTGGATCAAGATGGTTCTGGGTTGTGGGTACAAAGGACTATCCAGGAGAGTTGGTTTGAGGTCAAAACTCGAATGCAAAAGGGTACTTGATTTGAAAATCACTCAGGCTCCAAATAATTTTCAGAATTGATTTGAGAGGAAAAATAATTAGAATAAAATCCAAACTTGCTTGGATTAGTTGGGACAGAGAACTTAGGTTGATTACAAGGAGGAGGGGAGGTTTTGGAGGGGTTTCACCACATGGGCAAAATACAAAGTCATGGGTGGTTCTCAAGATATGAAAATCCCAAGTTTTTCATAGAGTTTCTTTTTAAAAGAAAAAGATTAAACTCCCAAAATAAATTTGAGAGGGAACCAACAGAGAAGAAGTTTCAAAAGATCAAACACCAAAGTTTGAAAAAGATAAAATCCTTGCCAAAGCAAAGGAAGTTTTTTAAGAGGAAGGTTTTCTGAAAAACAAAAAAAAATTAAATGGCCTCTTTTCAAAAACCACAAAGTTTTTGATAAAAACCAAATTAAAATTTTGGAGTGTCACAACGTGCGCGTCCGAAACTTCCCCGGACCCGACCTGGGCAGTCGTCACCGTTGTGTCCGGATCATCCCCAAACATCTACAAAACGTCTCCGTTTTGTTAATTGGGCCCCCTAACCTAATTATCCGGGATCGTCCGATTACGATCGGATGGACCGAATAGCCCCTAACCAAAATCCAGTGCTATATATATAGACCAATCCCCAAGGCAGCAACCCTAAAATCTAGGTCTTTTGTTCCCCCTCAGCCGCCGCCACACTCCACCGAATCCCCCTCGGGATCCATCCCCTCGGTCGCCGCCGCATCCTCCTCATTTTTCTCAGCCAACCAGCCAGATCCATCCCCAATTCTTTTGTCCCATCGATCCATCCAGCTAGTGGACCCCTCCTGTTCCTCGATCCCCAAACCCCGCGCCTCCTAGAGCTACCTCTTCCGCTGGCGTTTGGAACCACCACTGCCAAGCCCCGCCATCCCCGCCGACGTCCAAGACCAGCAAGCCAGCGCCTCTAACATCGCCGGTGACCGTGCTACCAGGGCCCTGTGGCCTCAAGCCCACGCGCTGTGGACCCTCCTGCCGCGCCTCTGCTCACCGGAGAACGAATCCCTGCCGCGCCGCCAAGTTTTTCTCGCCGGAGGACGCCGTGGTTGTCGCCCTGCCATCTCCCTCGCCGTATCCTTCTGCTCTTCCTCGTTTTCTTCTCTGAATCTCCCCGTCTTTGTTCTACAGGCAACAGCGAACGTCGTGGACGCCAACCGCCAAGCCGTCGCCTTTCCCCGCCTCCATTACCCGTCCTCGGCCGGATCCCGCTGTCAGGGCCCCGTCCCCGCCGCCGGCACCCCCAAGTCCCGCCGTCGCTGCCGTTCCCCTACCATGGCGCCTCGGCCTCCTCTACTTCTCGCTCGCCCGCTCGTTGACCGCAGCCACGCGCTCGTGCAGCGCCTCGCTGGGCCGCTGCCAAGGCCCACCCTACTTCCCCATGATCCGGCCTCCTCCAGTCCTAAACCGAGCGGGCCAAGGCCCACTAGGTGAAGCCACACCCCCAGCGCCCCACCTTCCTTTCCTGCTGTTGGCCCAGTTCGTGTTTCGGCCCATATCATGTTTTTCCAGCGTCTGCGAATTTGTGTATTTATCCTGAGACTGCAGATTTGCAGAAAAGTCCCTAGAGTTCATGCATATAACACCTCACAAACCGTGCATCGGATTAAAACAATTTATATATGAAATATGCTTAGAATTGCATCTAATTTCATAATATCCAACTTTCATGCATGTTTGAATTGTTTAACCTGCTGTTTGCATTAATTTCTTCCTATGCCATGCTAAAATGATTTAATTCATAACTAATTAAGCGTAACTCCAAATTTAATAAACTCTATATGTAAATGGGGTAGAAAATGCCTAGTTTAACATGGTGACATTGATTTGCATGTTTAACAATTCTAAAATTGTGTTTAGGGTAGAACAGTGCCAAACCTTAAAACATGCACACGAGGAGTTTCCAGACTTGTTGTTTGTTGTTCCGGCCTCATTTAAACTTGCCTAGATAGGTAGTTTTCATTTTTCTTCACCCTCTTGCCATGTTTAACAACTTTCAATATTGTTGGGTACATAATAAAGATGGAACTAAATAAGTCACGTGGAGTTTCATCAATATGGAACGGAGTTGCATATTGAGCTCCACTTAATTTGTAGGGTTGTTTGTGCACTTTTCCATGCCATGCCTCATTAAACCGGACATGCATCATACTTGTTTGCGCATCGTGCCATGCTTATGTGATGATTGTTCACTATGTTGTTTGCTTTCTTTCCGGTGTACTTCTTCTCGGTAATCCGGTAACATTGCGTTTGTGAGAATCCGTTTGACTACGTCATTTTGTCTTCTTCATGGACTCGTTCTTCTTCCTTGCGGGATCTCAGGCAAGATGACCATACCCACGAAATCACTTCTATCTTTTCTTGCTAGTTGCTCGCTCTATTGCTATGCCTACGTTGCGATACCTACCACAGGCTTTACCATGCCTCCCATATTGTTAAGCCAAGCCTCTAACCCACCTTGTCCTAGCAAACCGTTGTTTGGCTATGTTACCGCTTTGCTCAGCCCCTCTTATAGCGTTGTTAGCTGCAGGTGAAGATTGGAGTTTGTTCCTTGTTGGAACATGTATATTTTGTTGGGATATCACAATATCTCTTATTTAATTAATGCACCTATATACTTGGTAAAGGGTGGAAGGCTCGGCCTTATGCCTGGTGTTTTGTTCCACTCTTGCCGCCCTAGTTTCCGTCATATCAGTATTATGTTCCCGGATTTTTGCGTTCCTTACATGGTTGGGTTATAATGGGAACCCCTTGACAGTTCGCTTTGAATAAAACTCCTCCAGCAAGGCCCAACCTTGGTTTTACCATTCGCCACCTAGCCTTTTTCCCTTGGGAGTCGCACATCCCGAGGGTCATATTTATTTTAACCCCCTGGGCCAATGCTTGTCTAAGTGTTGGTCCAAACTAGAGCCCCTTGCAGCGCCACCTCGGGGAAACTCGAGGGCTGGTTTTAGTTGTATGGATTGCTTATCCGGTGTGCCCTGAGAACGAGATATGTGCAGCTCCTATCGGGATGTCAGCGCATCGGGCGGTCTTGCTGGACTTGTTTTACCATTGTCGAGGATGTCTTGTAACCGGGATGCCGAGTCTGATCGGATTGTCTTGGGAGAAGGAATATCCTTCGTTGACCGTGAGATCTTGTGATGGGCTAAGTTGGGACACCCCTGCAAGGATTGAACTTTCAAAAGCCGTGCCCGCGGTTATGGGCAGATGGGAATTTGTTAATGTCCGGTTGTAGAAAACCTAAAACCTTAACTTAATTAAAATGCATCAACCGCGTGTGTAGCCGTGATGGTCTCTTCTCGACGGAGTTCGAGAAGTGAACACGGTGTTGGAGTTATGCTTGACATAGGTTGTTCTAGGATCACTTCTTGATCATAGTTCATCGATCGTGCTTTGCCTTCTCTTCTCGCTCTCATTTGCGTATGTTAGCCACCAAATATGCTAGTCGCTTGCTGCAGCTCCACCTCATACCTTTTACCCTACCTATAAGCTCAAATAGTCTTTAACGCGAGGGTGTGAGATTGCTGAGTCCCCGTGACTCACAGATACTTCCAAAACCAGTTTGCAGGTGCCGATGATACCGTACAGGTGACGCAACCGAGCTCTAGGAGGAGCTCGATGAAGACCTTGTTCGTAGTGTTGTTTCGTTCCAGTTGACCAGTAGTGGAGCCCAGTTGGGACGATCCGGGATATGTGTAGCATTTGGGGTAGTCTTCTTTTATTTTGGGTTCCGTAGTCGGACCTTGTGTGTATCTGGATGATGTAATGTTATATTCATGTATTGTGTGAAGTGGCGACTGTAAGCCAACTATGTATCTCTTTCCCTTATGTATTACATGGGTTGCGTGAAGATTACCTCACTTGCGACATTGCTTTCAATGCGGTTATGCCTCTAAGTTGTGCTTCGACACGTGGGAGATATAGCCGCATCGAGGGCGTTACACATGGCAGCAGGAAGGCGACGACAACGAGTAGCAGTGCAGGAGCGGGCGCGACGAGGGAGGCGGGACACGCGCAGCAGAGGCCCGGCTTCCTGGTGGTACTCCGGCGAAGACGGCCAGAGCAGCGGTGGTCGATGGCGCGACGCAGCTGGAGGGCGCCACGGCGCACGCGGGAACGGGGTAGCAGAGAGGCGCGGTGGCACTGGAGGAGGGCGCCGGCAGCGGGCAAACTCTAGGGCGGCGGCTTGGTCGCGGGACGGAGCTTGGCGGCGCGAGGTGGAGGAGAGGAGCGCTATTCGTCGCCAAGGGCGACGGGGAGGTCCGGCGGTGAGCGAGAAGAGCAGCAGCAGAGCAGCTCGGGCACGGAGGCTACTGCTCGCCAGAGTTGATGGCCAGTGCGGCGGCAATGGGAAGGAGGAGCAAGTGAGGAGGTGGCTTGTAGCGCCCTCGATGCGGCTATAGCTCCCACGTGTCGAGGCACGACTTAGAGGCATAACCGCATTGAAAGCAATGTCGCAAGTTAGGCAATCATCACAACATACCATGCAATATAGATAATAAAAGGGGAGACACATAGTTGGCTTACACTCGCCACATCAATCAAAGTACATAAATAGCATTACAACACTCAAGCACTCATGGCCCGACTACGGCGCCAAAATAAAAGATAATCAAACATGCGACACGGTCCCGATCGTCCCAACTGGGCACCACTACTGATCATCTGGGAAAGACACGTAGTATCGGCGTGAGTCCTCGTCGAACTCCCACTTGAGCTCAAGCACGTCGTCTGGAACGGAGTCATCAGGCCCTGCATCTGGTTTGGAAGTAATCTGTGAGCCACTGGGACTCAGCAATCTCGCACCCTCGCGATCAAGACTATTTAAGCTTAATAGGTAAGGCAAAAGTAAATATGTGGAGCTGCAGCAAGCGACTAGCATATATGGTGGCTATCCTGTTCGCAAAAGAGAGCGAGAAGAGGAGGCAAAGCGCGAACGAGTAACTAGAGGGCATCCTGCGGCAAGCATTACTCCAACACCGTGTTCACTTCCCGGACTCTGCCGAGAAGAGACCATCACGGCAACTCACACAGTTGATTCATTTTAATTAAGTTAAGGTTCAAGTTATCTACAACCGGACATTAACAAATTCCCATCTGCCCATAACCGCGGGCACGGCTTTCGAAAGTTCAAATCCCTGCAGGGGAGTCCCAACTTAGCCCATGACAAGCTATCACGGTCAACGAAGGAATAGACCTCCTCCTGAGACATTCCGATCAGACTCGGTATCCCGGTTCTACAAGACACTTCGACAAGTTAAAACAAATCCAGCAACACCGCCTGAATGTGCCAACAAATCCCGATAGGAGCTGCACATATCTCGTTCTCTGGGCACACTCAGATTGTCCTAGGTACAGGTAGGCCAGCCCAGAGTTGCCCCTGGTGGCCACCGGCAGCTGACAGGTGGACCAACACTCAGAGGAGCACTGACCCGGGGGGGTTTAAATAAGATGACCCTCGGGCTCCGGAAACCCAAGGGAAAAAGAGGCTAGGTGGAAAATGGTAAAACCAAGGTTGGGCATTGCTGGAAAAGCTTTAATCAAGGCGAACTATCAAGGGGTTCCCATTATCACCCAACCGCGTAAGGAACGCAAAAATCCGAGACATAACACCGATATGACGGAAACTAGGGCGGCAAGAGTGGAAGAAAACACTAGGCGAGAGGCCGAGCCTTCCACCCTTTACCAAGTATATAGATGCATTAAGATAACAAGGCAATATAATGATATCCCAACAAGTAAATAATGTTCCAACAAGGAACGGTCTCCAATCTTCACCTGCAACTAGCAACGCTATAAGAGGGGCTGAGCAAAGCGGTAACATAGACAATCAACGGTTTGCTAGGGCATGGTGGGTTAGAGGTTTGACATGGCAATTTTGGAGGCATGGTAAGCAAGTGGTAAGCATCATAGCATAGGCATAGCAAAAGAGCGAGTATCTAGCAAAGCAAAGATAGTAGTGACTTCGAGGGTATGATCATCTTGCCTGCAAAGTTGTCAAAGTTGACTGGATCCTCGAAAGCAAACTCAACGGGCTCCTCGTTAGCAAACTCGTCTCCCGGCTCTACCCAAACAATACAAACAAGCACACGGAATGCAATCAACCACGTGCAAAGCTCAAACAATATGATGCAAAGATGGTATGCTATGCGGGATGCATTATGTGATGCGTATGGAAGATTTGACAAGGAATGAATGAACCTGGCCTCAACTTGGAAATCCAAGTGTGCCACTGGAAATATGAGATGAAATTGCTTGAAAACGATATAAAGATCACCGGAATCGGAGTTACAGTTTGGAAATGGCAAGCTATTCAAATATGACCATGTTCTGCGATTTACAGCAAGTAGCCATCTAAATGCAACAAGATGAACATGCTACAACACCCAAACATGGCATCAAAATACATGGCAGGGATCCATTCATGATGCTTAACAAAAGACTAGCACTGAGCTACGGCCAATTCATCCAATAACAGGTTCAAACAAGCATGGCAAAAATGCATTTGGTAAACAGATTTCAGACTTAGTGAAATTAACACTTGTCTGGAATTTCAGATCAGATAGCACTCTTTGGAGCATGAATACAATATGCTACAGGACCTGAACATGGCAAAGTAAAGAATGGAATGGAGCTAATCAAAGAGCCTAACAAAAGTCCCTTAGTGACCTTGAGCCAAAAGGGATCAGAAGATACATTTGCAAGCATGTGAACATGGCAAAAACATAATCAGTTCTCAGACTTAGTGAAAACTGGAGCATGCTGAAACAGATATCAAGTAGGCATGTTTACGAGCTCGATGCACTCACTACAGAGCAAGTCATGACAAACTAAGCATACAACCATCAAGAATACACAAAATACAAGCTAGACATGGCAACAACAATAACATAGCATGCACGGATCGACTACAACATCCTCGGGAAAATTGCTAACAAGTAGACAATCTGCCCAGATTCACGAAATGACAAAAGTAGAGCTCGATTGACTCAAGCTAGGGTGCTCCATAATTGCAAAAAAAATACATGGATGGATAGAGCACTACAAGATTGACAAAACATCCTTACTGATCATCCTCAAAAGAGGCACGGATCACTAGGAAACAACATGAACATATGGCATAATGAGATAAACAGACCAAGGACTTGGTGGAAATGCTAAGTCCCTCAAATCAGCATTAACGAATGCACCACTTTGCAAGCTTGTGCTAGTCACCACACACATCACAAAAATACATGGGTTGCACCTCTGGATAGATGGCAAAACATATAACAAAACTCATGAAGAACTCCTGGGCATATCATGCACACAATAATCATGGCAAAAATGACAAATATCTAATTGGAGCAGCAGATCTGACAATTATCTCAAATAGCACTCTTCTAACAGCATTTCGGGAATCAAATGAACTCAAATGAAAACGATGCACTGAGATGAAATGATGTGCTCTCTGAGACGAACATTTTGATATGCTATACGCGCAAATCGGTTCTACGGATGCAAAGTTACGATGCGATGAACATAGCCCAAATAATTAGGGTTAGGGACGGAAAGTCAACCGATCCGATCTAGATCTGGATGGTACTGTAGCGGGGCGCATTCTCCGAGGTTCGCCGGCGAGGAAGTGGAGCTCTGGCGAGGAAGTAGAGGCGGCGGGAAGGTCGGATCCGGCCCGGGACGCGGAAGCTGGCGATGGCGCATGGCGGCGGCGCGCTCCGTAGGGCGGCGCGGCGAGGAGCTAGGCGGCGGGGCGGCGCCGAAGCGAGGCGCCGGCGTCGGCGTCGAAGGCGGCCGCGGTGGCGCGGCGGTGCCGACCGGCGAGAGCGGGCTCGGCCGCAGGGAAGAAGGCGCGAGGCGCGCGGGAAGCCACGGGCCTGGCGCGGCGAAGGAGAGGGCCCGCCTTGGGCCCGGCTGTCACGACCGGTTTTCCAATAAAAATATTTATTGAGAAACCAATCTTTTGAGTCCAGTATGAGAGAAATCCTCCTCACTGGTAGACAAATTCTTGATACAATAAGCCAGTAGCATAAAATATATTACAGGGTCGAACTACGGTTGCTCAACCAAATTATTACAAGCACGCCAATAATTATACATAATGGCGGACATGACACAGTGGTGTGGAGGCATACTACTGACTCGAGGATAGGGCGGTGGTGGAGAAACACAACGGGGAGAGAAATACAAGACTCTAAGTCTGTCATCTCATCGAGCGTCGAGGTGAGGCTCGATGAATTTATTTGGTAGCGGAAGCGGATATAAAATAGTGACCAAATCCAGGATCGCACGAGACTGACTGGGACTCCTCTAGGTGTCGGACTCGCTATCAAACTCTTCATCCATGAGATCGCCTTCATCAGCATCTGGCCAAATCAACAAGCCAGTGAGTACTTTGAAAGTACTCGCAAGACAGTTCGGATGTAAGATATAACAAATGCATGCATGGATGCGTCATGAATAATTCACAAATGTATATTCAAAAATTAGCATAACAAGGTAAGTAAAAGGGAAACGGCGGTAGTCCGCCTGAAATCCCAACAACACTTAAATAACTACCGATCGGGTGTCTGAAGCGACGCCTCGAAAAGGTGAATAAATAAATATAAGGAAATGATGCCACAGTCGGGCGTCTTAGCGACACCACATAAAGGGCTTTAAAAGAAATACCACAGTCGGACATCGGGGCGACATCAAAGAAAGGGCTTTAAAAGAAATGCCACAGTCGGACGTCGGGGCGACATCACAAAAAGGGCTTTAAAAGAAATGCCACAGTCGGACGTCTGGGCGACATCACAGAAAGGGCTTTAAAAGAAATGCCACAGTCGGACGTCTGGGCAACATCACAGAAAGGGCTTTAAAAGAAATGCCACAGTCGGACGTCGGGGCGACATCACAGAAAGGGCTTTAAAAGAAATGCCACGGTCGGAAGTCAGGGCGACATCACAGAAAGGGCTTTAAAAGAAATGCCACAGTCGGGCGTCTGGGCGACATCACAGAAAGGGCTTGAAAAGAAAGTAAAATACAACAATGCCACAGTCGGACGTCTGAGCGACATCGCAGAAAGGGCTTTTATTCACAAGTAAATAATACTCATAATAAACATTTAATTCATGAGAATAAATGGGTTAGTCCATCCACAGGAATAATCATTTAACCGGAATTAGCACTCATGGATTCACCGGAGTCTCTGCCATCAAAACTGACATTTGATTAGGATAAGATAATATCGATCTAGGACAGGGAATAGATGATTTGGAGGAATATATGACTCTGCAGAGTTTGTACAAAATTTTTCCCACAGCCAACGGATTTCCGTAGTCACGAAGGACTAGTTCCGTTTACGGTATTTCGGAAGAAAACACAGCTAACCAGTACACACCCATCCTACCTCTCGATGCTAGGAATCACCCTAGACATCATCCAAGAAAAACTTTTGAGACGGGGAGATCACAATCTCGAATAGCATGGGATCAAATTTATATACGCGCGCTCTAAGGGGTGCCCCCCTCTTGGTCCCAACCGGAAACAACCATGCCCCCTGACCGGATGACTGGCTTTAATCCAGGGCCATGGAACCATCATCACGGCCTCTCCTTTTGGTGTGTACCAGAAAAGCGGTTTGCAACTTACTAAACCATATTCCTTGCGGAAAACATGTGGTAGTACAGGGAAGGAAATGAGAGGAACTGGACCGATACGGTTTGACACTGAAGTCACATAGTCTGGCATAAGACTGGCATGCTACGACACTGCCATCTTACCCATCCTCATGCCAACACATGGCCATTCATACTCACATCCATCCACTTATGGATCATCGAGCTCACTTACCTCAATATTGCATAAAATAACGTTCATCGATATGCTCCTCAACATGTCATGAAACTAACTAAATGCAAAACATGCCAAGACACTCATCATATCAAAAGTTCAAACATGCTTGCCTGGTTCAGAGTAGTCGGAGCCTAGTTCGGTGAAGTTCGCGGCTCCGTCACCTCCTTCGGTATCTACGGTATAAAGAAAATATATGTGCTATCGTAAATACCAAGGGGTGCACAAAAAGTATTCCAAATATTTTTCAAATAAATCTGATAAAAAACTAGACAAAATTTTAAAGAGAACAGAAAAAGAATCAATCAAAAATACTTTTCTGCTTAAAAGTTATAAGGGTTTTTGTCCAGGGACTCATCTGTAATGAAACAGAAGATTTCCAGTGGCTAGCTTATAAAAACAGAAAACACTTCGGCAGAAACTACGCCAGCCCAAAGGGAAAGCGCATTTGGCAGAAGGCGTTTTCAGAAAACGCTTCGTTTAGAAAGGACAGAGAGGCTGACAGCGGGTCCCGCCTGTCAGGTTTGAACTTTCAAAAAAGGGGGAAACGAAGCTCGTCGGCGCCCGAGAGCCGCGGTGGTCGCCGGCGGCGATCCACGGCGAGGCAGGGGGATCGGAGGGTACCTCCATGCTCAGGGCGGCATTCCGCGTCGGTTGGTGGTGGTGGTGGTCGCCGGCGAGTACCACGTCGACGGCGAGCCTGGCTCCGGCGGACGGTGGCTCGGGTGGTCGAGGGACTCGTCGGAGAGGGCTGCAGAGATCAAATTGAGGAGGGGGTTAGGCTCCTGGTTTCTAGAGGGAGTAATTGACGGGGTTAGAGCGCCGGAGATGGCCTCACCGGAGCGAATCGTGGTGGAGGCCGAGGTGGATCGGGGCGGCCGGAGTTGGGGGAGGAGACCTCCTCGAGGTCCTCCTAGTGGCCTGGCGGGGCGTTGGTGAGGAGTGGTGATGATGCGTGCACGAGGGTGAGCTCGGGGGCCCTTTTATAGGCGGCCCGAGGCGGTTGCCATGAACGGGGGTCTCCGGCGAGTGATTACGGCGGTGTTGTGGATGTGCAGTGGGATTAGGGGCTTGGGCATCGTCGTTGAGGTCCACCGTTTCCATTTAGGTGCTAAACGGGCTGGGATTTGGTGCTATGGGCGAGCTCGACGGAACGGGGGTGGCGCGGCCCTTCGGCGGCAGGGAGCATGTTCCGTGCTTGCCGGGCCACGGCGACGGTGCCACGGGCGTGCGCTGGCATGGCAGGGACACGCGGAGAGCTAGGGGGTGTTGGGCGGCGCCGGGTGGCGTAGCGAGAGGGCTCGGGCCCTTGTTGGCCACCACGGAAGGTGCAGCCACCGCAGAAGCTTCCAACGCCGGCGAGGCTCGTTGCTACCGACGCCAGGAATCGGCCAAGCGTGCGTGCGGGGTGCTGGCCAGGGAGAAGAGGCTGCGTGCAACGCGCCAGGGCGCACTGTGGCCGCGTGACCGAGTCTGACGAAGGAAAAAATAACTGAATCTCTGAACTTTCTGAACTTGCAAAGGAACAGTGCAGCTCAGGTGTTCGACAGAATGTTTTTGGCCTCTGGGAATTTTTCCTTGAGCTGATTTTTGGTGGAGTGGCTTCTCATTGCTCCAGTAGGCTGCATGATTTTTGGTGGAATTTTTGGAGGAGTGTAGATATGAATTTCATCAAATTTGGCAAATCTGGTCCAAACTTGCAGAGACTGAATTTTGAAAAATTTGAAAAGAGGAGGAGTGGATCAAGATGGTTCTGGGTTGTGGGTACAAAGGACTATCCAGGAGAGTTGGTTTGAGGTCAGAACTCAAATGCAAAAGGGTACTTGCTTTGAAAATCACTCAGGCTCCAAATAATTTTCAGAATTGATTTGAGAGGAAAAATAATTAGAATAAAATCCAAAACTTGCTTGGATTAGTTGGGACAGAGAACTTAGGTTGATTACAAGGAGGAGGGGAGGTTTTGGAGGGGTTTCACCACATGGGCAAATACAAAGTCTGGTTCTCAAGATATGAAAATCCCAAGTTTTTCATAGAGTTTCTTTTTAAAAGAAAAAGATTAAACTCCCAAAATAAATTTGAGAGGGAACCAACAGAGAAGAAGTTTCAAAAGATCAAACACCAAAGTTTGAAAAAGATAAAATCCTTGCCAAAGCAAAGGAAGTTTTTTAAGAGGAAGGTTTTCTGAAAAACAAAAAAAATTAAATGGCCTCTTTTCAAAAACCACAAAGTTTTTGATAAAAACCAAATTAAAATTTTGGAGTGTCACACCGGCGGGCCATGGCAGGCGCGGGACGGTGATGTGGGCACGCCCGGCCATGTGGCGGCGGCTCGTTGGTCGGCGGTGGTGGGCGGACGTGTCCGGCCCGATTCGGGCATGTCCGGCGGCGAGGGGAGCTGATTTTTAGGGTTTCGGGGGAGAAGGAGATCCGGATTTCGGAGGGGGTCTTTATATAGAGGTAGAGGGAGCTAGGAGTGTCCAAATGAGGTGCGGTTTTCGGCCACGCGATTGTGATCGAACGCTCTAGATGATGGAGAGGGTTTTGGTGGGTTTTGGGCCAAAATGGAGGGGTGTTGGGCTGCAACACACACGAGGCCTTTTCGGTCCCTCGGTTAACCGTTGGAGCATCAAACAAGGTCCAAATGGTACGAAACTTGACAGGTGGTCTACCGGTGGTAAACCAAGGCCGCTTGGCAAGTCTCGGTCCAATCCGGAAATGTTAAATCCCCACACACAAAAGAAAGGTAGAAATGACCACCAGAGGAGAACGGAGCGTCGGAATGCGAAACGGACAACGGGGAAAATGTTCAAATGCATGAGATGAACACGTATGCAAATGCAATGCACATGATGACATGATATGAGATGCATGACAACGATAACAACACACGGAGACAAAAACCCGAACCCGAGAAAATAAAATAACTTAACACCGAAAACGGCAAGAGTTGGAGTACATATTGGGAAAATCATATCCGGGGTGTTACAACGCTCCACCACTACGAAAGGATCTCGTCCCGAGATCTAGGACTTAAAGAACGCCGGGTATTCAGAACGGAGGTGATCCTCGCGTTCCCAAGTAGCTTCACGGTCGGAATGGCGTGACCACTTGACTTTGAGGAATTTGATTGACTTGTTGCGAGTCTTTCGTTCAGTCTCTTCAAGAATATCAACGGGGTGCTCACGATAAGAGAGATCTTCTTGGAGCTCAATGTCCTCGAAGTTGATGGTGCGGTCAGGAGTATTGAAGCACTTTCGGAGCTGAGAGACATGGGACACGTCATGCACATTTGCAAAGTTTGAAGGAAGCTGGAGTTGATAGGCGAGATTGCCTCTCTTGCTGACGATCTTGAAAGGTCCCACGTATCTGGGGGCAAGCTTCCCTTTGATACCGAAGCGGCGAGTACCTTTCATTGGAGAGGCGCGGAGGTAAACATGATCTCCGATCTCAAAAGCCAAATCCCGGTGCTTACTATCATAGTAGCTCTTCTGGCGTGATTGGGCTGCTTTGAGGTTATCTCGAATGACTTTGCACATCTCCTCTGCCTCTGTGATTAAGTCATTACCCAAAAGCTGACGTTCACCGGTTTCAGACCAGTTGAGAGGGGTACGACACTTCCTGCCATACAGAATTTCAAATGGGGCCTTGCCCGAACTTGCTTGAAAACTGTTGTTGTAGGAGAATTCAGCATAAGGAAGACAATCCTCCCACTTCATGCTGAAGGAAATCACACAAGCCCTGAGCATATCTTCAAGAATCTGATTGACATGCTCGACTTGACCACTAGTTTGAGGATGGAAAGCTGTGCTAAAGCGGATGTTGGTGCCCATGGCCTTCTGGAAAGATTCCCAAAACTTGGAGGTAAAGATGCTACCACGGTCTGAAGAGATCACTTGTTGAATACCGTGCAGCGAGACAATTCAAGAGGTATAGAGTTCCGCCAATTGAGCTGCAGTGATTGACTCTTTGATAGGCAGAAAATGAGCCACTTTAGTGAGTTTGTCGATGACAACGAATATAACATCATTGCCACGCTTGGACTTTGGAAACCCAGTCACGAAGTCCATCTCAATGTGGTCAAACTTCCATTTTGGAATGGCAAGAGGTTGGAGGAGACCAGCTGGCCTTTGGTGTTCTGCCTTCACTCTTCTGCAGACATCACATTCATTCACGAACTGAGCAATCTCGCGCTTCATTCGAGTCCACCAATAAGCCTGCTTGAGGTCCTGATACATCTTCGTGCTCCCAGGGTGGATGGAGAGGAGAGAATTGTGAGCCTCGTTCATGATCACTTTATGAAGGTCACCTTTGGGCACAACAATATGATCCTCGAAGAAGAGAGTATCCTTGTCATCAAGGCGGTAGCACTTGTACTTGGGTTGACTCTTGGCAATCCCAATCTTCACCTTTTTCACCATAGCATCAAGAAGCTGGGCTTGGCGAATCTGGTCTTCCAAGGTAGGAGAGACTTGAAGGTTGGCGAAGAAACCTTGAGGAACAACTTGCAGATTAAGTTTGCGGAAAGCTTCACAAAGCTCGGGTTGATAAGGCTTGAGAATCAGACTGTTGCAATAAGCCTTCCTGCTCAATGCGTCAGCAATCACATTGGCCTTGCCTGGAGTATACTCGATACTCGGATTATACTCTTGAATCATTTCGACCCATCGAGTCTGCCTGAGGTTGAGATTAGGCTGAGTGAAGATGTACTTGAGACTCTTGTGATTAGTGAAAATGTCCACTTTTCTTCCCAATAAGAGATGTCTCCAAGTCAAAAGAGCATGCACAACTGCCGCCAACTCGAGATCATGAGTGGGGTAGTTCTTCTCGTTGGGTTTCAACTGGCGAGAGGTATAAGCCACAACTTTATTCTCTTGCATCAACACTGCGCCAAGACCTTGGAGAGAGGCATCGCAAAAGACCTCGTACGGTTTGGATTCATCAGGAGGAGTCAGAACTGGAGCAGTGACCAATTTCTCTTTCAAAGTGTTGAAAGCAATGTCACACTCCGGAGACCAAACGTACTTGACGTGCTTCTGGAGAAGATTTGAGAGAGGCTTCACGATCTTTGAAAAGTTTTCAACGAATCTTCGACAGTAGCTTGCGAGACCGAGGAAGCTGCGGAGTTGCTTCACGTTCTGAGGTGGTTCCCAATTCACAATTGCAGACACCTTCTTAGGATTCACCGCAATGCCCTTGGCAGAGATGATATGACCAAGATAAAGAACCTCATCGAGCCAAAATTCGCACTTGGAGAACTTGGCGTAGAACTTGTGTTCCCTGAGCTTATCGAGTACCAAACGCAAGTGCTTGGCATGATCTTCCTTGTTCTTCGAAAAAACCAGAATGTCGTCGAGATAGACCAAAACGAAGTCATTGGTGTAGGCGTTGAAGATGAAGGTCATCATGCGAGAGAAAGTCGGAGGAGCGTTGACGAGGCCAAAAGACATGACAGTGTATTCATATGAACCAAAGCTTGTCCTGAAAGCCGTCTTGGGAATATCTTGCTCACGGATTCGAATCTGATGATAACCCATACGAAGATCAAGCTTGGAGAATACTTGGGCACCTTTGAGTTGTTCGAATAGCTCGTTGATGTTGGGAAGTGGGTATTTGTTCTTGATGGTCTT
Organism: Triticum aestivum; assembly: GCF_018294505.1. Lineage (NCBI taxonomy): Eukaryota > Viridiplantae > Streptophyta > Magnoliopsida > Poales > Poaceae > Triticum > Triticum aestivum. Next base: position 399,922,404 of record NC_057803.1, read on the forward strand.
CTTGTTCAATGGACGGTAATCAACACAAAGTCGGTCCGTTCCATCCTTCTTCTTCACAAAAAGAAAACCACAACCCCACGGAGAAGAACTAGGCCGGATGAGACCCATTCTCTCTTGAACATCGAGTTGCTTGTTCAGCTCCTTCAACTCTTCAGGTCCGAGCTTGTAAGGACGCTTGCACACAGGTTCCGTACCCGGCTCAAGATCAATGACGAATTCAACTGGCCGGTGCGGAGGCATTCCTGGAAGCTCTTCTGGAAAGACGTCTTGATATTCGCAAACAACTGGAATTTGCGAGATAGCATCCAGTTCACCCTTCTCATTGAGAGAAAATAGACGGATGGTATCATCACGAGCAGCAAAGACAATTACATCCTCAGACGAATGAGTCAATTGAATCTGCCTGGCTGCACAATCAAGATGCGCCTTGTGCTTAGAAAGTCAATCCATTCCGAGAATAAGATCAATATCCGAGTTACCAAGAACCATTGGAGAAGCCAGAAACTTGTAGTCACCCAAGGTGATAGTAACATCCGAAACGATGGAGTCAGCATGCATGCGCTTACCGGGAGAGACAACTGCTACCGGACTAGGCAAAACTTGCGAAGTCAATTCATGCCTAGATGTAAACGGTCTTGAGATGAAACAATGCGATGCACCAGTGTCAAAAAGAACTTTAGTTGGAATATCGTTAACAGTAAGGTTACCCATGATGACATCTGACGAGTCCTCTGCCTGAGCTGCATTCATCAAGTTGACCTTGGCGTGCTTGGGGTTATGCTTGACCACAGCTGTACTTGCCGATCTCACAGGAGGAGGAGGAGGGAGACGCCTCTGATTGAAGCATTTGTTGGCATATTGACCCTTCTGTTGGCACTTGTTGCACGTGACCTCTGAAAGCGGACGGTGATACGGAGCACTCGATCTTGGAGCTTGAGACGAAGTCTTGTTCTGAAAGCCAGGGTTGGGTGGGTGGGAAGATCCACTTCCACCTTTGCTCTTCTGCTGATACGGCCGACGAAACAGAGGAGGAGGAAGCCAATACTTCTCCTGCTTGGCCACTTGAGTAGAGGAAGAAGGAGTAGCATCTCTGACTCGCTTCTTGGAAGCATCACACCTCAGTTGAGCGGCCTCTTGCTTCAATGCCATGTTGTAGAACTCATCATACCTCAAGGGCTCAAAGAGAACAAGAGCTAGCTGAATTTCTTCTCTGAGACCACCCCTGAACTGGTATATCATGCTCTTCTCGTCAGGGACGTCCTGCTTAGCAAAGTGGGCGAGCTTCTGAAACAACTTGTTGTAGTCATAGACAGACAACGAGCCTTGCTTCAAGTTGCGGAATTCCTCACGCTTGCTTTCAACCACGCTCTGAGGAATATGATGAGCTTTGAAATCTTGACGGAATTCATCCCAGGTAATCACACGGCCTCCTCTAGAATCCTTGTACTACTGGAACCATTCTGTAGCTTGATCTTTGAGTTGGAAGGAAGTGAACTTGACGAAGTCCTCAGGCCTGACGTTACTGCACTCGAAATGCTTGCACAGATCCACGAGCCAATCGTCAGCATCAGTTGCCTCAACACAATTGCTGAAAGTCTTTGGCCCGTTAGCAAGGTACTGGTTGAGTGTAGCAAAGTGATTCTGATTGTTGCCTTGGTTCGCTTGATTGCGCTCTTGAAGAATTTGCACGATCAACTGTGTGTTTGCATTGGTTGCGGCCATCACAGCTTGCCATGCCTCCGGAGGAGGTGGAGGTGGTGGCGGATCTTGATTCTGATTCTGATTGGTGCTCTTAGCGGGAGCCATCCTGAAGAGGGTGACAACCGTTAGCACATTGATAGACAAAATGAAGCTGAATCAAACGGGTTGAAATTGCAACATAAAGTCTTCACATCCGAACATAAGAACGAATGCATTCCAATTAAAATGGTCACATATCCATAAATTGAGAAGCCACTTAGAATTTAGGTAGAGAAATAAATCAACAAGGTACGGATCAAGAACGAATACTCGGTAAGAAATCCCAATCTCAAACCAAATATCCGTGGAAGAAGAGCTAGAGCTACAAGAATTCCCACCTATGAAACTCCCGAACCTTTCCGGTTATGCAATCAGGTGTTGGGGATACAGGGGAAGCATAATATCTCACCCAAATCTAGCAAATCCTACATCCAGCTGTATCCATCCTTCAACACATAACCGAGAAAACTTCAGAAACCATCTACCTCAACCTTTGAAAAGCATCCGTTATACAAGTTATGGCGATACTCCCGAACTCCCGCCCCAGTACTGGGTGGCGTCAAGGTTATCTCACCAACGAACTGCATAAAAGAGATTTTCGATGTCGGCGTACTAAACTCAGGTATTCTAGAACTGCAACGATAAAATTGTGACGACAACACCTCGGAGCTCAACTCCCCGGGACACTGCCACAACCCCTAAAGACAGGAGGCACCAAGAACAATGTTCTCGTCACAAAACCATCGGAACGATTCCAAGATACCCGCGTGATCCTAAATTTTTTTAGTGAAATTTGAGAAGAGAAGAGTCAAAACTCTACGTCAGGATGCCTTACCAGAGCGATGAGGAGACTGGGAGTAAAAAGAATTCCTAAACTCTCCGATATATAATTCCTAAATGACTCAAAACATTTTTTCTAGACACAACTCGGCCGCTAAAAACGATCAAGCAATGGGGCTCCTAAGGTCGGGGAAGGCTCTGATTACCAACTTGTAACGCCCTCGATGCGGCTATAGCTCCCACGTGTCGAGGCACGACTTAGAGGCATAACCGCATTGAAAGCAATGTCGCAAGTTAGGCAATCATCACAACATCCCATGTAATATAGATAATAAAAGGGGAGATACATAGTTGGCTTACACTCGCCACGTCAATCAAAGTACATAAATAGCATTACAACACTCAAGCACTCATGGCCTGACTACGGAGCCAAAATAAAAGATAACCCAACATGCGACACGGTCCCGATCGTCGCAACTGGGCACCACTACTGATCATCAGGGAAAGACACGTAGTATCGGTGTGAGTCCTCGTCGAACTCCCACTTGAGCTCAAGCGCGTCGTCTGGAACGGAGTCATCAGGCCCTGCATCTGGTTTGGAAGTAATCTGTGAGCCACTGGGACTCAGCAATCTCGCACCCTCGCGATCAAGACTATTTAAGCTTAATAGGTAAGGCAAAGGTAAATATGTGGAGCTGCAGCAAGCGACTAGCATATATGGTGGCTATCCTATTCGCAAAAGAGAGCGAGAAGAGGAGGCAAAGCACGAACAAGTAACTAGAGGGCATCCTGCGGCAAGCATTACTCCAACACCGTGTTCACTTCCCGGACTCTGCCGAGAAGAGACCATCACGGCAACTCACACATTTGATTCATTTTAATTAAGTTAAGATTCAAGTTATCTACAACCGGACATTAACAAATTCCCATCTGCCCATAACTGTGGGCACGGCTTTCGAAAGTTCAAATCCCTGCAGGGGAGTCCCAACTTAGCCTAGGACAAGCTCTCATGGTCAACGAAGGAATAGACCTCCTCCCGAGACATTCCGATCAGACTCGGTATCCCGGTTCTACAAGACACGTATCCCGGTTCTACAAGACACTTCGACAAGTTAAAACAAATCCAGCAACACCGCCCGAATGTGCCGACAAATCCCGATAGGAGCTGCACATATCTCGTTCTCAGGGCACACTCAGATTGTCCTAGGTACGGGTAGGCCAGCCCAGAGTTGCCCCTGGTGGCCACCGGCAGCTGACAGGTGGACCAACACTCAGAGGAGCACTGGCCCGGGGGGGTTTAAATAAGATGACCCTCGGGCTCCGGAAACCCAAGGGAAAAAGAGGCTAGGTGGCAAATGGTAAAACCAAGGTTGGGCATTGCTGGAAAAGCTTTAATCAAGGCGAACTATCAAGGGGTTCCCATTATCACCCAACCGCGTATGGAACGCAAAAATCCGGGAACATAACACCGATATGACGGAAACTAGGGCGGCAAGAGTGGAACAAAACACTAGGCGAGAGGACGAGCCTTCCACCCTTTACCAAGTATATAGATGCATTAAGATAACAAGGCAATATAATGATATCCCAACAAGTAAATAATGTTCCAACAAGGAACGGTCTCCAATCTTCACCTGCAACTAGCAACGCTATAAGAGGGGCTGAGCAAAGCGGTAACATAGCCAATCAACGGTTTGCTAGGACATGGTGGGTTAGAGGTTTGAGATGGCAATTTGGGCGGCATGGTAAGCAAGTGGTAGGCATCGTAGCATAGGCATAGCAAAAGAGTGAGCATCTAGCAAAGCAAAGATAGTAGTGATTTCGAGGGTATGATCATCTTGCCTGCAAAGTTGTCAGAGTTGACTGGATCCTCGAAAGCAAACTCAACGGGCTCCTCGTTAGCGAACTCGTCTCCCGGCTCTACCCAAACAAGACAAACAAGCAAACGGAACGCAATCAACCACGTGCAAAGCTCAAACAATATGATGCAAAGATGGTATGCTATGCGGGATGCATTATGTGATGCATATGCAAGATTTGACAAGGAATGAATGAACCTGGTCTCAACATGGAAATACAAGTGTGCCACTGGAAAGATGAGATGAAATCGCTTGAAAACAATATAAAGATCACCGGAATCGGAGTTACGGTTTGGAAATGGCAAGCAATTCAAATATGACCACGTTCTGCGATTTACAGCAAGTAGCCATCTAAATGCAACAAGATGAACATGCTACAGCACCCAAACATGGCATCAAAAACATGGCAGGGATCCATTCATGATGCTTAACAAAAGACTAGCACTGAGCTACAGCCAATTCATCCAATAACAGGTTCAAACAAGCATGACAAAAATGCATTTGGTAAACAGATTTCAGACTTAGTGAAATTAACACTTGTCTGGAATTTCAGATCAGATAGCACTCTTTGGAGCATGAAAACAATATGCTACAGGACCTGAACATGGCAAAGTAAAGCATGGCATGGAGCTACTCAAAGAGCTTAACAAAAGTCCCTTAGTGACCTTGAGCCAAAAGGGATCAGAAAATACATTTGCAAGCATGTGAACATGGCAAAAACATAATCAGTTCTCAGACTTAGTGAAAACTGGAGCATGCTGAAACAGATATCAAGTAGGCATGTTTACGAGCTCGATGCACTCACTACAGAGCAAGTCATGACAAACTAAGCATACACCATCAAGAATACACAAAATACAAGCTAGACATGGCAAGAACAATAACATAGCATGCACGGATCAACTACAACATCCTCGGCAAAATTGCTAACAAGTAGACAATCTGCCCAGATTCACGAAATGACAAAAGTAGAGCTCGATTGACTCAAGCTAGGGTGCTCCATAATTGCAAAAAAGACATGGATGGATAGAGCACTACAAGATTAACAAAACATCCTTACTGATCATCCTCAAAAGAGGCACGGATCACTAGGAAACAACATGAACATATGGCATAATGAGATAAACAGACCAAGGACTTAGTGGAAATGCTAAGTCCCTGAAATCAGCATTAACGAATGCACCACTTTGCAAGCTTGTGCTAGTCACCACACACATCACAAAAATACATGGGTTGCACCTCTTTATAGATGGCAAAACATATAACAAAACTCATGAAGAACTCCTGGGCATATCATGCACACAATAATCATGGCAAAAATGACAAATATCTAATTGGAGCAGCAGATCTGACAATTATCTCAAATAGCACTCTTCTAACAGCATTTCGGGCATCAATATGAACTCAAATAAAAATGATGCACTGAGATGAAATGATGTGCTCTCTGAGATGAACATTTTGATATGCTATACGCGCAAATCGGATCTACGGATGCAAAGTTACGATGCGATGAACATAGCCAAAATAATTAGGGTTAGGGACGGAAAGTCAACCGATCCGATCTAGATCTGGATGGTACTGTAGCGGGGCGCGTTCTCCGAGGTTCTCCGGCGAGGAAGTAGAGGCAGCGGGAAGGTCGGATCCGGCCCGGGACGCGGAAGCCGGCGATGGCGCGTGGCGGCGGCGCGCTCCGCAGGGCGGCGCGACGAGGAGCTAGGCGGCGGGGGTGGCGCCGGAGCGAGGCGCCAGCGTCGGCGTCGAAGGCGGCCGCGGTGGCGCGGCGGCGCCGGCCGGCGAGAGCGGGCTCGGCCGTGGGGAAGAAGGCGCGAGGCGCGCGGGAAGCCACGGGCCCGGCGCGGCGAAGGAGAGGGCCCGCCTTGGGCCCGGTGGGCCGCGGCGGGCGCGGGACGGCGATGTGGGCGCGCCCGGCCACGTGGCGGCGGCTCGTTGGTCGGCGGCGGTGGGTGGACATGTTCGGCCCGATTCGGACACGTCCAACGGCGAGGGGAGCAGATTTTTAGGGTTTCGGGGGAGAAGGAGATCTGGATTTCGGAGGGGGTCTTTATATAGAGGTAGAGGGAGCTAGGGGTGTCCAAATGAGGTGCGGTTTTCGGCCACGCGATCGTGATCGAACGCTCTAGATGATGGAGAGGGTTTTGGTGGGTTTTGGGCCAAAATGGAGGGGTGTTGGGCTGCAACAGACACGAGGCCTTTTCGGTTACTCGGTTAACCGTTGGAGCATCAAACGAAGTCCAAATGGTACGAAACTTGACAGGCGGTCTACCGGTGGTAAACCAAGGCCGCTTGGCAAGTCTCGGTCCAATCCAGAAATGTTAAATCCCCACACACAAAAGAAAGGTAGAAATGACCATCGGAGGAGAACGGAGCGCAGGAATGCGAAACGGACAACGGGGAAAATGCTCGAATGCATGAGATGAACTTGTATGCAAATGCAATGCACATGATGACATGATATGAGATGCATGACAACGATAACAACACACGAAGACAAAAACCCGAACCCGAGAAAATAAAATAACTTAACGCCGGAAATGGCAAGAGTTGGAGTACATATTGGGAAAATCATATCCGGGGTGTTACATGGCTGAGGCATGGAGGAAAGAGGCATGGGAGCAGGTGGGGCTTCGCGAGGAGGACGAGAGGGAGCGGGGGAAAGAGAGGCTGACGCAGGGGAGAAGGGGATCGAGCAGGGCTCCCTGGTGCGATGCGTGTAAGTGTGGCGGCGCGAGGGGAGGGAGATGGGGAGTGGATCGAGAGAGAGGAGTCGGGCTCCCTAGTGTCTAGGGTTACCACGGGTCGTGCTGGCCCAGGGAGGTTTGGTCCGGTCTGGGTTGTAGATGGGCCAGCCAGCTGGGCTCTGCTCTCTTTCTCTCTCAATTCCCTTTAACAGAAATCATAGAGAGGATAAAAAGGAAAAGGAGGGGTTAGAGAAAGAATTTGGGCATGCGGTTAAATTTCCAGCACTCATAAAAATGAGTTCGTTCTGAGAAAATGCATTTGGCACCGCTTGGAAGGATTGCATTCGAACATATTTGAATGTGATTCAAATAAGTTTGAATTAGGAAAACATTTTTGGAGAGTCCAAAAATGTTCAGAATTTTTGTGGAGATCAGGAAAGCGATGAAAGAAATTATGGGCAAAGTTTGAGGAGCAAACTTGAAGCAGAAAAGACATAGGAAATATTTGCACGTGTGTTATGGTTAATTCCAAAAGAATGGAATATTCATTATAGCTCCCTAATTTTGGGAGGATATGTTGTAAAGAGAATCACCATGTGAATTCCCTCAGTTTAAATGGACCAGACATCCATGCAATTTATTTAGTTGAGTTTTAGTTAGCTTTGAGAAAAAGATGGCATGATGCGATGCAAATGATGCTGTGATGCAAAGCAACAAACAAAAAAAACACATGACAACAACAAAAAACATGGAAGCCGACTGGAGCATCGGTCTTGGGGCATCACAACACTCCACCACTTCGAGAGGATCTCGACCCAAGATCTAGGATGGCACCGGAGAGAAAACGAAAGAGGAAGAGAAGAGGTAAGATTAAGTTGCTTCTTTGACAAACGAGTGAAACCAAAGAACCTTGAGAGGTTAAAGCATTTCGAGAAAAGAATACAACAGAGATGATCGAAGTTGAAAACACTCTGTTAGAAAAGAGGAACACGAAACAGTACGGGAACCTTGTAGGTTCAAAGACATGAATGAAGGGCTCCAGCGACAAGGACAAGTAACCACTCTGGTTAAAACAAGATAGCGAAGGAATAAGATTGATATAATTTGAGCAGCACTCCGACTGAAAATTGAAGGAATTGCACATGATTTTGGCAAGAAGAGAGGATACTTGACGAAATCAACAACACACTGCCTCCGGAACTATTGAAAGAATGGTACAAGGGTTAAGAAAGATTTTCAGACAGCACTCCGGTTGAGAAGGGAGGCAAAACTTGATAAGATGAAAAGAACTTGAGCAGAGGACACAACACTCCGGTTAAATGGATAAGCATGAAAGAACACGATCCTCACAAATTGAGATGATGATTGAGGAGAGCAACATCACAATGCCTCTGGAAGAAATGAAAGAATGGAATTAAAGGAACAGAGAAGAAAACAATATCTTCTACCTCAAATGAGCTTGAAAAAAACATCTTCAGGAGAAGGGTCAAACGGAGTTGTTGGGAAAATCAACAACGAAAAGAGTAAGCTTGTAGTGGGTTTATGGAAAACTTCTCAAAACTACGAGGTGAAATTATGCCACTAAAGAAAAAAATAGATTGGATTGATATGAACAAGGAGACGAGAAACTTATTTCACCTGGAGGATGAATGAAGAACTTGGGTCATTTATAAGCACCATAAATAGTAACAATCCTTAGGGAAAGCTTTAGGTGAAATATCAGCCAAGATAACTCGAATGAAGAGATTGGTGGGTTTAATTATCTCATTCTTAACAACTTGCGAATCATGAAACACGAAGGGAAATTGTCAAGATTGACATAACACCACCTGAAAAGATAAGATAGAAAGAATAGCACTTTGGAATGCAAGATGAAGAATACTTGAGCTCCTCTAAAAAGAATCTTGATGAGCACTTCGAGAAGGAATTAAATCCTTGGTGAACCATCATGTAGAACCTCCATGAAGAACTCCGGTAATGAAAGAATGATAAAAAATAAGTGAAGGATGAAAGAATAAGATTGAGGCCTTGCAATGATTGGATGAAGCTTTGCTACGAGATAAAGTGGAAACTTGGAACTCCGGAAGAAAATAATTGAATCACCTCAAAGAAAACAAGAATAAGATTTACTGTATGTTTATCCTTCATCCACTTAACTTGATGATAAGCAACAGATTTGGCATACTACTCATTCTCGTAGAAAGGATTAAGAGAGATATAGCGTAAACTTGGGAAGGTCTTCAACGAACCACCGGTATGATTGAAACAACGAATAAATTGATATGATAACGAAGGAAAAGAAATCTTGAGCAAACCATCGTAAGAATTGGAAATGAACGAAGTAAAGGGATGAATCACCGGTAAGAATTAGAAAAGGAATGAATATATATGAAGGAATTTAGATACATGATAATGAATAGATCATGATCTAATTAGAGAACATTTGAATGATGCACCGGTAAGATTTGGAGAACGAGAGCTGAAAGTTGGAATGAATAATTCTAAGATGATGGGCTCCGGAGAATCAAACTGAAAAGGCTCCTGATTTGCTCCGGAAGGGTGAAAAGAATTCTCACAATCGAAAACAATTATAAGAGGATGGCATCAAGCTAGAACCATGAACCTTCACGAGAACGGAGCAAGATTTAAGAGAAACTCTTCTTCAGTCTTCAAAAGTAGAGAATGATGATGGGAAACACCACCATGAATTGTTGAGATACTCCGGGATGGAAATTAGAAAGGTTGAACCAACGATGAAAATAATTTGAAAGATCTTGGAGAAACCATCTGACTGATGATAACTCATTCTTACGTCAATCTTTAGAAGATTTGAGAATAGCTCTGAGAAAATAGAAGAGTTAGGTAAGATCCTGGGAAAGACCTGTGGGTTAGGGCCCACTCAAAGAAACACCGTTGAACGATTACTTGAAAGGAGATTGCACCGGTTGAATTAAATGACTTGAATGAGATAACAACCTTGAGATAGCTTAAGGAAATTAGCAATATAAACGCGAATCTCCTAAGATATCTTCAGCACTCCGGAACAATTGAATAGCGAGAAGTGAAATATTAAGAGGTGCAACAGCATGGGAAAGCATTTGAACCGAGGAAAAGATATGATCAACAAAGCTTGAATTTAATCCACCAGAGAATAAAAAGAACGAAGAATGATGAACTTAAGCTCCCTTAGTATCTTCCTGAGAATCACCGGATAAGAACATTGACGGAAAAATGGAGAGACTTCACATCTATAAGATGGATACTTGATTAAGAAATCTGAGTCCTTGAAGAAAAAGGGTGGGAGGGTGGGAAAACAAAGGCAGCTTAGCGGATGGAACGAACACCATTGATAAGAACTGAAATTTGATCTCGCGAATGTTGAAATGATCGGATCCACATGAAAAGAAACACGCCGGTTGAGAAGAAAATGAGATGACAAACTCAATGATCAAGAAGGATTAGTATTCTCAAAGAAATATGAGAACACCGCTTAGAAGGAGACATGGAATCAACATTTGACATTGAAGCAACTCAAATACCACAACTGAAAAACAAAACAAAGTATTGGCTTGCAAAATAAGCCGGAAACAAACATATGATAGATCCCATATCGTATCATGTGTCTGTTGGAAAGATATTCTAGGAGCTACTTGAATTCCCACTTATAAACTCCCGAAACTTTCTGGTTATGCAATCAGGTGTTAGGGATACAAGGGAAGCATAATATCTCATCCAAAACTAGCAAATCCTACATCCAGCTGTATCCATCCTTCAACACGTAACCAAGAATCCTTCGGAGATCATTTACCTCAACCTTCGAAAAGCATCCGTTATACGAGTTATGGCAATACTCCCGAACTCCCGCCCCAGTACTGGGTGGCTTCGAGGTTATCTCACCAACAACTGCATAAAAGAGATTTTCGTTGTCGGCGAACTCAGGTATTCCAGAACTGCAATGATAAAATTGTGACGACAACACCTCGGAGCTCAACTCCCCGGGACACTGCCACAACCCCTAAATGTCAGGAGGCACCAAGAACAATGTTCTCGTCACAAAACCATTGGAACGATTCCAAGATACCCGCGTGATCCTAATTTTTTTAGTGAAATTTGAGGAGAGAAGAGTCAAAACTCTATGCCAGGAGGCCTCACTAGAGCGACGAAGGGACTGAGGAGTAAAAAGAATCCTACTCTCCAATATATATAATCCTATAAGACTCAAAACCTTTTTCTAGACTCCACAACGTCAGCGATTCGATCAAGCAGGGGGCTCCTAAGTCGGGGAAGGCTCTGATTACCAAGTTGTAACAACCACTATGCGGCTATATCTCCCACGTGTCGGAGCATGACTTAGAGGCATAACCGCATAGTAGGCATGTCGCAAGAGGGGTAATCTTTACACATCCCATGCACTGAATAAGAAAGGGATAAAGAGTTGGCTTACAATTGCCACTTCACACAATACATGAATATAGCATTACATCATCAAGAATACAATCAAGGTCCGACTACGGAACCAACATCAATAAAGACAACCCCAAATGCTAGATCCCCGATCGCCCCGACTAGGCTCCACTATTGTTCAACGGGAAACGAAACAACACAACGAACACAATCTTCATTGAGCTCCCACTTGAGCTGGGTTGCGTCATCTGCACTGGTATCATCGACACCTGCAACTGGTTTTGGAAGTAATCCGTGAGCCACGGGGACTCATCAATCTCACACCCGCGAGATCAAGACTATTTAAGCTTATGGGTTGGAAAGGGTAGTGAGGTGGAGCTGCAGCAAGCACTAGCATATATGGTGGCTAACTTACGCAAATAAGAGCGAGAAGAGAAGCATGCAACGGTCGTGAACTAGATGTGATCAAGAAGTGATCCTGAAACTATAACCCATGAACCGTATTCACTTCCCGGACTCCGCCGGAAAGAGACCATCACGGCTACACACGCGGTTGATGCATTATAATTAAATTAAGTGTTAAGTTCTCTACAACCGGACATTAACAAATTCCCATCTGCCCATAACCCCGGGCACGGCTTTCGAAAGTTCAAAACCCTGCATGGGTGTCCCAACTTAGCCCATCACAAGCTCTCACGGTCAATGAAGGATATTCCTTCTCCCAGGAAGACCCGATCAGACTCGGGATCCCGGTTACAAGACTTTTCGACAATGGTAAAACAAGACCAGCAAAGCCGCCCCATCTGCCGACAAATCCCGATAGGAGTCGCACGTATCTCGTTCTCAGGGCACACCAGATAGGTCAAGCTACGAGTAAAACCAACCCTCGAGTTGCCCCGAGGTGGCCCCGTAGGCTGCCCGTTTCGGACCAACACTTAGAGGAGCACTGGCCCCGGGGGGAGGGGGGGTTTAAAATAAAGATGACCCTTGAGTCTGCAGAACCCAAGGGAAGGTATATGGTGGTAGGTAGGCAAATGGGAAAACCAAGGTTGGGCCTTGCCGGAGGAGTTTTATTCAAAGCGAACTGTCAAGGGGTTCCCATAACACCCAACCGCGTAAGGAACGCAAAATCAAGGAACATAACACCGGTATGACGGAAACTAGGGCGGCAAGAGTGGAACAAAACACCAGGCATAAGGCCGAGCCTTCCACCCTTTACCAAGTATATATGTGCATTAAAGTAAACAAGATATAATAATGATATCCCAACAATAACCATGTTCCAACATGGAACAAACACCATCTTCACCTGCAACTAGCAACGCTATAAGTGGGGCTGAGCAAAGTGGTAACATAGCCAAACAACGGTTTGCTAGGAAAGGTGTGTTAGAGGCTTGTCATGGCAATATGGGAGGCATGAAATAGCAAGTGGTAGGTATCACGACATAGCAATAGAGCGAACAACTAGCAAAAAGATAGAAGTGATTTCAAGGGTATGGTCATCTTGCCTGAAATCCACAAGGAAGAAGAACGAGTCCATAAAGAAGACAAATGGATGGAGTCGAACGGATCCTCACAACTCCGGAATGAAATCGAAGCTAACGAGAGAAGCAACCCGGAAAGAAGCAAGCAACATAGTAAACAACCAAGCATAACATGGCATGATGCACAACCAAGTATGATGCATGTCCGGTTTAATGAGGCATGGCATGGCAAAGTGCACAAACAACACTACAAGTTAAGTGGAGCTCAATATGCATCGGGATGCATATTGACGGAACACCACATCAATTATTCGGTTCTCTCTCGATTATGTACCCAACAATATTAAATGTTGTTAAACATGGCAAGAGGTGAAGCATGAGTAAAATACACAATTAGGCATTTTAAATGAGGCCGGAAACATCAAACAACAATTCCGATAAAACCCCATATGCATTTAGCAATTTAAAGCAACAACAAATTAAACATTTTTAAATGTTATTATCATGATGCGGATGACATGTTGAAGTATATGCAATTTTAATGAAAATGATGATAAGAGCATTATGAAGCATTTGTCACCGTGGTGGAAAGAAAGGGTGCCACGACGACGAATCCGGAAATGATGCCACGGCAACATATCGGTTCCGGTAGCTCATGGAGATACTGGTGCAAAAGGAAAAGTGACGGAAGCATGTCAAAAGATGGTGGGGTGACCCCAGCTACCGGGTTCCCACGGGTGGACGACATGGCAATGAGGAGGAACAACCAACGTTCACAGGCGAATACAACATCTGAACATGCATCTCATACAACACGCATGCATTCGTCCACTGGTCATCGTCTCAGGGTTATTCCTTCGAAGCGTGCATTGTCGGAACGGATCAAGTTCGTAGAGGGAAGAAGGCGTTCTCGCGACAACGGTAGTGGAAGTAGTTGTTCACGACGACGGTAGATGTACACAACGACGTGGTGAAAGTAGTGGTACATGATCCTTAGATGTTCGGGGTCACAACGAGGATCTTGACGTCCACGGGGTTTTCGAGGATCGACGGCGTTCACGTTGTAGTCGGACTTGAGGAATGCACCGGTAGTTGTACGTTGGTCGAAGAGGAACTTGACGCAACTAGGATCTTCGCTGATCATCATTGTACTTGGAGTCCGGTGTGGTACTTGGTGAAATCCTCGAAGATGGATAGTGGTACTTGGCGTTTCGGTCCGCACTCGTTCGGGCATCCAAGGTCTTCGGCGCTACGGTAGTCGTACACACGTTCGGAGAGGAACTCGGCATATCCATGTACTTGATGTTCTGGTGTGGTAGTCGTTCGGGCGTATGACAAAATGGTACTTGGCAGCCTTCGAAAACACCGGTCGTCACGGAACGCGTTCTTGGCAATACCGTAGGGCAGCAGGGTACTTGATGCATCCACGAAAAGGTCTTGGCGTCCTTGGCAGATGAAGACCGTGATGCGAGGATGGCTTGGGGTCGAACGGCCGAGACAAAGTGGTGCAGGAAGGCGAGGATGGCGCAAGAGCTTGAGGTCACGGGGCCCAGGCATGCGGCAGCACTGCACAACAATAGGCAGGCCATGGTCGGCAGCGAAGGAGGGGCCGGCCATGGTGGCAGGAAGGCGATGACAACGGGTAGCAGCGAAGGAGTGGGCACGACGAGGGAGGCGGGACGCGCGCAGCAGAGGCCTGGCTTCCTGGTGGTACTCTGGCGAAGACGGCCGGAGCGGCAGTGGTCGACGGGCGCGACGCAGCTGGAGGGCGCCACAGTGCGCGTGGGAACGGGGTAGCAGAGAGGCGCGGAGGCGCTGGAGGAGGGCGCCGGCAGCGGGCAAACTCCAGGGCGGCGGCCTGGTCGCGGGATGGAGCTTGGCTGCGCGAGGTGGAGGAGAGGAGCGCTGGTCGTCGGCAAGGGCGACGGGGAGGTCCGGTGGTGAGCGAGAAGAGCAGCAGCAGAGCAGCTCGGGCACGGAGGCTGCTGCAATGGGAAGGAGGAGCGGGTTAGGAGGTGGCTGAGGCATGGAGGAAAGAGGCATGGGAGCAGGCAGGGCTTTGTAAGGAGGACGAGAGGGAGCGGGGGGAAAGAGAGGCCGATGAGGGGAGAAGGGGATCGAGCAGGGCTCCCTGGTGCGATGCATGTGCGTGTGGCGGCGCGAGGGGAGGGAGATGGGGAGTGGATCGAGAGAGGGGAGTCGGGCTCCCTAGTGTCTAGGGTTACTGCGGGTCCTGCTGGCCCGGGGAGGTTTGGTCCGGTCTGGGCTGTAGATGGGCCAGCCAGCTAGGCTCTGCTCTGCTCTCTCTCTCTCTCAATTCCCTTTAACAGAAAGCACAGAGAGGAGAAAAAGAAAAAGGAGGGGTTAGAGAAAGAATTTGGGCATGCGGTTAAATTTCCCGGACTCATAAACATGAGTTCGTTCCGAGAAAATGCATTTGGCCCCGCTTGGAAGGATTGCATTCGAACATATTTGAATGTGATTCAAATAAGTTTGAATTAGGAAAACATTTTTGGAGAGTCCAAAAATGTTCGGAAATTTTGTGGAGATCAAGAAAGCGATGAAAGAAATTATGGGCAAAGTTTGAGGATCAAACTGGAAGCAGAAAAGACATGGGGAATATTTTCAAGTGTGTTATGGTTAATTCCAAAAGAATGGAATATTTATTATAGCTCCCTAATATTAGGAGGATATGTTGTGAAGAGAATCACCATGTGAATTCCCTCAGTTTAAATGGACCGAAGATCCATACAATTTGTTTAGTTGAGTTTTAGTTAGCTTTGAGAAAAAGATGGCATGATGCGATGCAAATGATGCTGTGATGCAAAGCAACAAACAAACGAAACACATGACAACAACGAAAAACATGGAAGCCGACTGGAGCGTCGGTCTTGGGGCGTCATAGTTAGATCGATAGGAAGGAATAGCTTCGTGTTATTTTAGTATGAACTCTAGGATAGATTGATCGGAAGAATAGCTTTGAGGTGGTTTCATTCCCTACAAACAATTTCATCTTATGTACTCTGCTAGATAGGAACTTTGGAGTGATTCTTCGTTGCACGTTGAGGGACGGATATATGATCCAATTATATTAACATTGTTGAGAGATTGCGCTAGCAAAAGTACGGACCCTAGGCCTCATTTTCAAGCATTGCAATACCATTTTTGTGCCTGTTTACTATTTGCTACCTTGCTGTTTTTATTTATTCAGATTATAAAAATACATTTCTACCATCCATATTACACTTTTATCACCATCTCTTCGCCGAACTAGTGCACCTATACAATTTGCCATTGTATTAGGTGTGTTGGGGACACAAGAGATTTCTTGTATTTGGTTGCAGGGTTGTTTGAGAGAGACCATCTTCATCTTACGCCTCCCACAGATTGATAAACCTTAGGTCATCCACTTGAGAGAAAATTGCTACTGTCCTACAAAACTTTGCATTTGGAGGCTCAACATGAGTCTACAAGAATAAAGTTGCATAGTAGACATCACCTACATGGAGTTTTGAACACTACTACACACCTATTTGGTTTGTAGGATTTATAAAATGCACCAACGTGCCATCTTCGATCTAAAATGATTAACATGGGCATTTGATTACAATCTAGAAACATGTAGCCTTCTTCAAAAGAGGTTGGATTGGATGAAAAATTCCCTAAGAAAACTAGTACAGATGAATCCAAAGGAGAAATGCTTATGGATTGTAACCATATGAATGAAGCCACCAATATGGGGTGGGGGGTGTATGTCTTGAAACCCTCCAAAATTCCTTCAGAAATCATAGTACAGAAAAAGGTGCAAAAAATTGAACTCCCTTATGGTTAACATTTAACCGGAAAGGAACATCACCTCTATATACAGCTTCTTCAGGCACAAAAAGCATCTCAGGCAATTGACAACTTGG
The DNA here is from genome assembly GCF_018294505.1 of Triticum aestivum. Lineage (NCBI taxonomy): Eukaryota > Viridiplantae > Streptophyta > Magnoliopsida > Poales > Poaceae > Triticum > Triticum aestivum. The sequence goes on from NC_057803.1 coordinate 399,939,281, forward strand.
TCCAGGTTGGGGCTGACAGATTCTAGTGCCAAGACCTTCACTGTGCCCAGAATCTGGGTGAAGCTTTGCTGGATGACATATGAACATACATCTTCAAAACTAGAAATAATGTTATCAACAAGGAGAGGTATAAGGCGTCTGTTGTACCTGAAAGTAGTAGTATTTGACAGACGAGTAGCCCACCACTGTCAATTTCGGCACATAAATGACATTGATTCTTGTTGGACCTTGTTGATCAACTGCAAGTAATCTCTCAAGTGAAGGTGTGTCCTCAATGACCATATTGTGGTCCACCTTTTGTGATCTCTTGTTGCAGCACCAGCAACACACATAAATAGTCCAGAGAGTCCCGAAGGTGATGTGGAAGGTACTCGACCAATTCATTGCCTAAAGACGAAGGAACTCGAGCGCAGTATAGCTGCGGAGCAGGCGCTCCATGTCATCCTTTGGGATGCAGACGACGACGAGCTCGAGGTGCTTCAGTCATGGTAGAAAAAGAGTGTGCGCGTCATTTAGGGGGGGGATGGCAGTTCATGAACTTGGCGAGGCACAACGTGGGCGCAAAGCGGAGCACGGACGTTGGCAGCGAGCGCATATGCCCATCATTAAAACTAAGCTTCTTGAGTTGATCTATGGCATGGGATCGGAACCACCCGTCAAGCTTGGCTTGGTCCTTGCCATTGGAACAGAACTTGCCCGTGATAAGGCCTCTGATTGGGCCATGGTGACTGCTGAGGATCTGGGAGAACGCATCCAAGCTTTTGCGATAGCCATGGCAGAGCTCGTGGGCGTCGAGGAGGTTGATAGGGGTGAGGAGCCATAGGGGGCATCACCTCCGGGAATGGGCGGTTGTCCTCGGCCCATATCTGATTGGAGGAGGGATATGATGACTCTCAACATATCATCGAGGAGGTTTCTAATGAAGTCTAGGCCTGTTGGAGTCGCTTGCGGTTCTTTCTTGACCCGCCTTCACTTGTTGGCAGCCTCGTTCTCCACCTCGTCGGCGGCGAAAGAAACCTCTATCTCCATATTCACACCATGCCCCGGTGTTTCACCAGCCTCGGCGTTGCGACTCCCTCTGATGGGGCGCTTTGGCGGCATCCTCATACACTGACGGCTTTGAGGACTAAGAGCGGTGCCGAGGATGCGGGCGGAGAGAGAGGATTGTGTGCCTGGCGAGGATGGCGGGGGGGGGGGGGTGGCCGCTCGGTCGCACCATTAATACATACTAGTGGGAGTGAGGTGGGAGGCGATCCAAGGCTGTCTCGCTTCCTGGTCAGAACGACTGCTTAATCTATGAATGAAATATATGCTTAATTACTGAATTTTACTTGCAAAAATTAGATAGTGCTAGTGATTTTTAGCTGCATATTTTGACAAATCATAGTGTCTCTTGGCTTAGCGCCGAAGTCTGGCTTTAATTTGCATACTGTATTTAATCTGAACCATTTGCGTTGAAGAGATGCACAAATCCTGCGTTGAACAACTCACACGCTCCCTGATGAGCCTCTCGGTGAGCCTGCGCACCGGACCGCACTCGCACGCCTCCTGTTTAGTCAAGCAGCTATCCGTACGACACCTCCTATAGACATTAAAACCAAGACACGTGGCATCATGTGAATGGTTAACAGAAAACACATGATTTGAATTATACAAATGTTTGACATATTAAAGTGGCAGCTATTTTTTCAAAATGCCTGTCGGAGTAAATGACCACGGGTTGTCTCATCAGCCTCCCATGGTGTTTCAAGACATCGGGGCCGGCTGCGCCCCTCAAGAATCAAAGACCGAAGCACCACCCTCTTTTCGGCCGGCTGGTCCAAGCGGCCGGCTGCCTGAAGACGGCAAGGCCCAAAAGACGACCTCGAGGTGGGCCGGCTCCTAGCAGGCGGCCTCCAGAGAGGCCGACTCCTAGAAGGCGGCCTCCAAAGAGGCCAACTCCTAGCACGCGGCCCCAATCACCCTCATAGTTTGCACCACATTATGACAACGAGACAGGGTGTGGCTACAGCGATGCCTGCCAGCCCCGAATCCAGGGCAGAGCGTGGCCACAGTGCGTCGTACGGGGCGGACATCCATCGCCCGGCGTGGCACTGTTGCCATGCAACCTGTGACATCACCATGACAGAGAAGGCCGTACTCCCACTACAAGCTGTCAGTAAGGCCCTAGGCGGCGGGCCCTACCTGACAGTCAGAAGCCACATGGCGGCAAATTCGGACCAGTCGGCATGAGGAGAGGCTGACTCCCGGCAGACGGCCCTCTCCTTCCTTCAGAGTTTGTGCGCCATTAACCAGAAGAGACGTGGAGTGGCTACAGTGAACGCCCGCCAGGCGGCAGCGCTGTAGCCACGCCGTCCCCGACAAAGCATGCATCATCAGCAGCATTGCCATAGTAATAAGCAGCTGGCGTGACCCACCAGCGGTGGGCGCGGCCTATCGGTGAAGTACAGGATAGCCGGCGGGACCCACCAGGCGGCAGGCTTCGGCGGTCGGCGGAGAATCCGACACCTATAGACACTGATAGCCGGGCCCACACCTAGCTAGATTACCATTGTACCCCTGGGGGTTAGGCCTATATAAACCCCCGAGGGCACCCATGCAAAGGGTTCAGCCTCATTGAGACCTTGACACACCCACACACGCATATAGAGGGAGTAAGCTAGGGCTAGCCTTGTTCATCTCCCCCCTCTAGATAAACAGCTCAAGGAGCAAGCTTGTAGCCACCATTGTTGCTTGAGTGATCATGCAGAGACCCCGCAGAGCAGGAGTAGGGGTGTTATCTCCTAGGAGAGCCCCGAACCTGGGTAAGATTCACCGGCGGGCATGTTTGCGCCTTATCCCATTTCCTAGCAACGACGGCGTATTATTAGCCCCCTCCATGATAAGCCATCCGTTGGCATATCTCGCATGACACCCCTGACATTTGGCGCCCACCGTGGGGCTAGGTGCACCGTCGTCTAGAGATCTGTTCTGGACGGGAACCCTGTTCCTCCCTCGCAAGCGCAGCCAGCCCGGCTCGCCCAATGGAATTTGCGCCGACACACTGCACGGTGCAGAAGTCGCCTGCGCGGCGGCCAACCTCGCGATCTTGTTGGCGAGTTCCGCATCTCCACCAAGCCCGCACCCGATGCGGGAGCAGCCAGCTCCGAGAGCTGCTTCGTCGACCTTCTCGGCAAGCTTCACATTGCCAGCGATCCCGCCATTGACCTGGAGTCAGTTGGCTCTACCGATCCGATGCTTGTCAACACCGACACGGTTTCCTCCGACTCCTTCCCCACCAACGTGGTGGTCATCGAGGACCTGCTTCCTCGCGCGGAGAGCGGCGACAGCACTGTCACAGAGGTGCTTGTCGTTAGCCACAATGGGGCTTCCGGAGGAGCCGGCCAGGACCCATTGCAAGCGGCAAGGCGGGACCTGTCCACGCCCATTGCGGCAGCTGCAGATGCCGAGATGCTGGAAGCTTGCCACATCTCACTCGCGGAGAACGCCAAGAAGATGGCTACCATGAGACGCCTCCCCGAGGCCTTCCAGCGCGAGGTTGACCGCGCTGTTGGCGGCACGCCGACTGCTGCCGGGCCCAGCCGCATATGCACGGTTCGACAGCGAACTGACACCGTCACAAGCATGTTTGGAGTAGACCGCCCAGTCTACGCCATGCCTATGGAGAACATACGCGCTGCCCAGGCGGTAGTAGACGAGCTGGACCACCTGGAGGGCGACGAGCATCGCTACATGATGGAGCATGTTCAATAGCTTATCGACGCGGTTGCCGCGCAACAAGAAGCCGACTGTCACACGGAGGATCCTAACTAGTGGGTTGAGAACCCGCCCATTCGCCAAGAGCATGGCACGACCTCCTAGACGCCAACATACGGCGCCCGCGATAGACGAGACAAGGAGACGGCTGCCAGCCGTAGCCGGACTCGCATCACCATCGAGCGCGACCAAGACGGCCGCCCACGAGCAGTAGAATGACAGGGCGACCATCCGCCACATCCTCGAAGGGAGAGGCACGTTTCCCCGCCGCCTGTTGATCACCCGACTCTCGATGACCGGTTCGGCCACCGAGAAGCAGTCGGAGAGAATGACGCCTTCCAACGGATCGACCGCCTTGCTTGATCCTTGGCACTAGAAGAAGAAGATGCAATGGGTCTGCCTTGTTTTGGCCCCTGCATTCGGGATGAGCCCTTTCCCAAAGGGTTCTCGCTCCCAAGAGACACGCCCAAGTACAACGGCTCCGTGAGGCCGGAGGATTGGCTGGTGGACTATTCCACAGCCGTCAGCATAGCAAACGACATCAAGCGTGTTGCCATGAAGTATGTTCCGCTCATGCTCCAGGGCACGCCCCGGACGTGGCTTAACAACCTCAAGACCTACAACGTCAACAGTTGGGTAGATTTCACCGAAGTGTTCATCCGCAACTTCACCAGCAACTACAAGCGGCCTCCCAAGCCCCACCAGATCTCGCTGTGCGTTCAAGGCCTAGACGAGTCCACCCGCGATTACCTGATGTGGTGGGCTGAATTGCGCAACTCCTGTGAAGGGGTGCACAAGGTCCAAGCAATTGAGTACTTCACTGCCGGGTGCCGAGAGGGCACCCTCCTCAAGCACCGACTCCTCTGCGACGAGCCTGCTACACTCAACGAGCTGTTAATCATAGCTGACAAATACGCCACTGTGGATTCCTCCATGAAGTCGGAGCTCCGAGTGGATGCTTCTGGGAAGGTGCTCCCTCCAGCTCCCAGGACGCCGGCTGCCGACAACAGTCGACGACAGCTACCGAACGACAACAAGCACAAAGCCCCGCAGCCGGCTTCCACCAGCCGGCAAGTGGCAACAGTCGGAGACCAACAACCTGAAGGACAACCACTCCCCAAGCACCAGAAGGGTGGAAAGCCTGCTTGGTTACCCGCCTTCTCCTACGAGCATACCCTTGATGCTCCCTGCAAGTTCCACAGCGGCGCGAAGCTGTCCAACCACACCACCCGGAAGTGCCATTGGCTCACCCGAATCTCCAAGGGCGAAGGACTGCTACCCCCTCCGCCTGATGGCCCGTCCAGTAGTCGATGCCATTCAAGATGACTACCCCGAAGAGCATGGAGCCTATGTTGTCTTCGCCAGCATGGCGAACGATCGGCGCAGCCGGCGTCATCAACACCGAGAGGTGAATGCCGTTGCTTCAAGTGCTCCAGAATTCATGCATTGGTCTGAGAAGCCCATCAGCTGGAGGCGAGCAGACCACCCGGAGGTGATGCCCTCTCCGGGTTCTTATGCTCTGGTGCTGGATGCCACCCTTGCAACGGAGAGGCGAGGTGCTCGTTTCTCCCAAATTCTAAGTTGTGCATCAAAGAGAGGCAGCTCCAGCCCAGCCGGATTGTCCATGGTATTGTGCCCGACCTGTCCTGCTCACCAATTGGCAAGGTCAAGATAGATGTCATCTTAGGAGACAAGGATCACTTCCGTTGCGAAGTGATTTGGTTTGAGGTGGTGGACCTCGAGAGCCCTTATCATGTACCCTTGGGCCGTCCGGCTCTAGCCAAGTTCATGGCAGTGCCACACTATGCTTACCTCAAGATGAAGATGCCAGGAACCAAGGGCATTATCACGATATCTGGGGACTATGAGAAGTCGCCTGATTGTGCTGCAGCCAGCAGCCGGTTGGCCGAGTCCCTTGTGATTGCTGCTGAGAAGAAGCTCCTGGACCAGGTGGTGGCCATGGCCGGCAAGCAGTCGGACATGTCACCAGAACCCAAAGAGTTAGAGACCCGGGGCTCCTTCCAGCCGGCCGAAGAAACAAAGAAGATCCCTTTGGACCCTGAGCACCCAGAAAGATTTTCTGTCATAGGTGCCAACCTTGATAGCAAATAGGAAAGCAAGATTGTCGATTTCCTCCGTGAGAATTGGGACATCTTCGCATGGTCTCCCAAGGACATGCCGGGTGTTCCGACGGATTTCGCCGAGCACAAGCTACATGCCAGGGCAGATGCCAAACCAGTCAAACAACCCCTTCGCCGACTGTCAGAGGAAAAGATAAGAATTGTTGGTGAAGAGATAGCCCGGCTTCTAGCAGCCGACTTCATCATGGAAGTGTTTTTTCCAGAGTGGCTTGCCAACCCAGTCCTTGTACTAAAGAAGAACAACAAGTGGCCCATGTGCATTGATTACACTAGTCTCAACAAAGCTTGCCCAAAAGATCCGTTTGCTTTGCCTCAGATTGATCAAGTGATAGACCCCATAGCTAGATGCGAGCTATTGAGTTTCTTAGATGCCTACTCAGGATATCATCAGATCAAGTTGAACCCGGCAGACCGCCTTCATCACACCATTCGGAGCCTTCCGCTACCTGACCATGACATTCGACTTGAGAAATGTCGGTGCCATGTTCCAGTGTTGCATGCAGAAGTGCCTCCTCAAGCAGCTTGGCAGAAACACCCATGTCTATGTGGACAATATTATGGTGAAGACGGAGAAGCGTGACACCCTCTTGGAAGATCTCAAGGAAACTTTTGAAAATCTGCACCGGTTTCAGATCAAGCTCAACCCAGAGAAATGCGTCTTTGGAGTACCAGCCGGCCATCTCCTTGGCTTCCTGGTCTCAGAGCGCGACATTGAGTGCAACCCTGTGAAGATCAAGGCCATCGAGAGGATGGAGAGACCCACCCGACTGAGAGATGTCCCGAAATTCACCGGCTACTTGGCATCCATCAGCCGTTTCATTAGTCGACTGGATGAGAAGGCTCTTCCCCTATACCAGCTCATCAAGAAAACCACTCACTTTGAGTGGAATGACAAGGCAGATGAAGCTTTTCTCCAGTTGAAAAAAGATGTTGACCACGCCACTTGTCCTGGCGGCTCCGGCTGATAAGGAACCCATGTACCTCTACATTGCCACCACCAGCTGGGTGGTCAGTACTGTCATGGTGGTAGAACGCCCAGAGGCCGGCAGGGCACAATCGGTCCAGAGGCCTGTATATTATTTGAGAGAGGTGCTGTCGACCTCAAAGCAGAACTACCCCCATTACCAGAAGATGTGCTACGACATGCACTTTGCGGCCAAGAAGCTAAAGCCATACTTTCAAGAGCACCCGATCACTGTTGTCTACACTGCCCCACTTGCTAAGTTCATTGGCAAAAGAGATGCATCTGGCTGGGTGGCCAAATGGGCCATCGAGTTGGCCCCTTATACCATCTTCTACCAGCCACGCACCTCCATCAAGTCCCAAGCACTGGCCGACTTCCTCGTCGACTGGGTCGAGACTCAGTACCTGCCACTAGCTCTGGACTCCACCTATTGGCGGATGCCACTCAGTACCTGCCACCAGCCTTGGGAGCTGGCGTTGTCCTCACCTCTCCCAAAGGCGACAAGCTCAGATACACATTGCAAATCCATTTTGCCGCCTCCAACAACGTGGCCGAGTACGAGGCGCTCATGCATGGCCTCCAGCTGGCCAAAGAAATCGGCAGTCACCGGATCCTATGCTACGTCGACTCTGACTTGGTAGTCCAGCAGCCATCTGGTGACTGGGATGCCAAGGAAGCAAACACAGCAAGTTACCGCTTCCTTGTTTAGCAGCTCAACGGATATTTTGAAGGGTGCAAGTTCCTTCACGTACCACAAATGAAAACGAGCCAGCTGGCGCTCTAGCACGGATTGGCACCACCCGTCAAGCAATACTAGCCGACGTCTCCCTTTAGTGCCTCCGCAAGATGTCAATAAAGACTTCTCCAGAATCTGAGTCCATCTTCATGCAGACTCCTCCCAAAGCAGTTGGATCCGACTCGGGGGCTGCGGCAGTCTGCTCGGGGACTTCGGCAGGCGGCACGAGGGCTGCAGCAGTCGCACCCGGCTCAGGGACTCCACAACCCGGCCCGGAGGCTGCAACATCCGGTCCGGGGACTCCACAACCCGGCCCGGGGGCTGCACCAGTCGACCCGAAGGCATCAACGATGCAGCAAGCGGCAGCCAGCCCGCCACCTCCCAGCCCAACCACCCCAGTACAAGTGGCCGTAGTGGCAGTAGAAAAAATTCGAGCACCATCATGGGCACATCCCATCCTCAAATTTCTGGTGGACAGAGAGCTGCCGGCCGATGAGATCTCGACTCAGCAAGTGCAGCATCGAGTACGAGCCTACACGATAGTAAACAGAGAGCTTGTCAGACATAGCGTGATTGGAGTCTTCCAGCGCTGTGTAGAGCCAGAGAAGGGCCAAGCAATTCTCAAATATATCCACCAAGGCGAGTGCGGCCACCACGCGACCTCCATATCCCTTATCGCCAAAGCCTTCCACCATGGTTTCTTCTGGCCAACTGCTTTGGAAGACGCCAAGGAGTCGGTCAAGCATTGCAAAGGGTGCCAGAAGTTCAGTTCCAAGCAACATTTGCCGGTTCCTGCACTCAAGACCATCCCCCTCACTTGGCCCTTTGCCTATGGGGGTTGGACATGGTGGGACCATTCAAGACAGCACGCGGCGGCATGACCCACCTGCTTGTCGCCGTGGACAAATTCACCAAATGGATTGAAGCAAAGCCAATCAAGAAGTTGAACGGTATGACTGCTGTGACCTTCATCACAGATATCACCATCCGGTATGGTGTGCTGCACAGCATCATCACCGATAATGGCACCAATTTTGCCAAAGGAGCTTTGGATCGTTTCTGCGCGACGCAAGGCATCCGACTGAACTTAGCGTCCGTTGCCCATCCGCAGTCAAACGGCCAAGTTGAGTGAGCAAACTGACTCATCCTCTCCGGCATTAAGCCCCAACTGGTTGAGCCTTGCTACCTCTTTAGCATGCGTTGGTTTTCCCTTGAAGAGGAAAGGGTGATGCAACACAGTAGCATAAGTATTTCCCTCAGTTTTGAGAACCAAGGTATCAATCCAGTAGGAGGTAACACACAAGTCACCTAGTACCTGCACAAACAAACAAGAACCTCGCAACCAACATGATAAAGGGGTTGTCAATCCCTTCACGGTCACTTACGAAAGTGAGATCTGATAGAGATAATAAGATAAATATTTTTTGGTATTTTTATGATATAGATTGGAAAGTAAAGATTGCAAAATAAATGGTAATAGAAATAACAAATTGATATGGAAATAATATGATGGATGATAGACCCGGGGCCATAGGTTTCAGTAGTGGCTTCTCTCAAGATAGCAATTTCTATGGTGGGTGAGCAAATTACTGTCGAGCAATTGATAGAAAAGCGAATACTTATGAGAATATCTAGGCATGATCATTGTATATAGGCATCACATCCGCGACAAGTAGACCGAAACGATTCTACATCTACTACTATTACTCCACACATCGACAGCTATCCAGCATGCATCTTGAGTATTAAGTTCATAAGAACAAAGTAATACATTAGGCAAGATGACATGATGTAGAGGGATAAACTCAAGAAATATGATATACACCCCATCTTTTTATCCTCGATGACAACAATACAATACATGCCTTGCTGCCCCTGCTGTCACTGGGAAAGGACACTGCAAGATTGAACCCAAAGCTAAGCACTTCTCCCATTGCAAGAACGATCAATCTAGTACGCCAAACCAAACTGATAATTCGAGGAGACTTACAAAGATATTTAAATCATGCATAAAAGATTTCAGAGAAGAATCAAATATTGTTCATAGATAATCTTGATCATAAACCCACAATTCATCAGATCTCGACAAACACACCGCAAAAAGAATTACATCGAATAGATGTCCAAGAGAATCGAGGAGAACTTTGTATTGAGATCCAAAGAGAGATAAGAAGCCATCTAGCTAATAATTATGGACCCAAAGGTCTGTGGTAAACCACTCACACATCATCAGAGAGGCTATGGTGTTGATGTAGAAGCCCTCCGTGATCGATTCCCCCTCCGGAAGAGCACCGGAAAAGGCCCCAAGATGGGATCTCACGGGTACAGAAGGTTGCGGCGGTGGAAATAGGGTTTCGTGGTGCTCCTAGATGTTTTCGGGGTATATGGCACTACAAAAAAAATACACTTCCGTAATGATACGTGTTTGTCACAGTAGGTCGCATTTTCTGTCATGCATGTACATCCATGACGATTTTATGACAGAATCAAGATAATCATACATGTGCTGTCGTAGAAGTGTTCCATGACATTACCAAAATTATCATCGCGGAAGTGTCCACTTCCATGACGATAAATCCCGCGTCACAGAAGTGCTTTCGTCAAGGGTGACCGACACGTGGCATCCACCATAACAGAACGCCGTTAAGCTATCGGGTCGGGTTTTGGATCCGATAACCCGTTAACAGCCCCGACCAATGGGGATTTTCCACGTGTAAAATCATCATTGGCTGGAGGAAACACGTGTCAGCTCATCGTTGGCACAGATGTCATCCACTCATTGGACAGAAGGCGCCTATGATACGTTGACACGTGGCATGGCCCAACAGAGGCCCATTCCTGTGAGAAGGCCGGCCCGTTTGACTTGGTCAAAAGGTGGCGGCCCGGCCCATGTAAAGCCTGTTAACGGCCTGTTCGCATATAGCCCATTTACAACCCGCTAACCCAAGTCCCGTTACGCCCTATCCGAATTAGGCGCAGTAGCATCATCTGGGCCACCCAATATGATTCCAGCCTGTTTTCACTTCTGGCCCATGTATGGCCCATGACGTCTTTCGGCCCATATGAGTCTTGGCCTATTAACGGCTCGTGGTGAAACTGGCCCGTAATGAACAGTGTATCACTTTACACCCATTCCCGTGGTGAAACTGGCCCATAATGAACAGTGTATCACTTTATACCCATTAATGGCCCGTTATTCCGTTGGGCCGTTTCTAGCCCATGTTATCTTTAGGCCTTCTCAGAGCCCATTTATTCTTGGGCTCATTTCCAGCATTCATTTACTTATGGCCCTTTACTGTCATTTTATGCTTGTGGGCCAAATTCAGCCCGTGGTTACAGTCGGCCCGTTTGTGGTCCGTTAATACGTTGGGCCGTTTTCATAGCGTCATCAAATACGGCCTATTAACGATGGCCCGTTATGGTCGGCCCATGAATGGACGATTCCAACTCTAGCCCGTTTATGACCATAATGCGGTCTGTTTGGCCCATGTTTGGCCAATCGATCATACGGCCCGTATAAGGCCCATTGATGATACGGCCCGCAGAAGGCCCATTTTTTCTACGGCCCGTAGAAGGCCCATTGTTTCTATGGCCCGTAGAAGGCCCATTGTTTCTACGGCCAGTAGGAGGCCCAGTGTCACTACAGTAAATATTAGCCCATGGTTATTGTGGCCTAGTTTTAAAAAATAGGTTATTGCAGCCACTAGCTAACCGCGGAAAAATAACTGCAATGACTACAAGCAAACAAATAAACAAGACAACAAGGAAATAAATAAGCAAGCAACTAACGCTAGGCTATCACAGCTATTACACATATTACATCCACTGGGCATCAAAGTTCGCCACCAGTGCAAATGTAGGGAACAAAGCAGCATATCATATACAATGGTTGTCAAAGTTGGCGACCAGCGCAAATATACGCCGCAGCAAAACAAATCCAGAACTGAAACCACTTCAAAAGATCTCAAGAAACAATATCCTGGGTACCCATAATGTTGGGAAGATGCTTAGCAAGCTTATTAACTTTCTCTTGTTTGGCGCTTAAATCCTCCAGCGCTTGCTGTTGCACCAGAAAATATGCATCTGAATTCTGCAGGGACTTCCTCAGTCCTTCAGCTTCCTGTCGCAGCACATCTGATCGATGTCTTTCAACTTGAAGTTGAGACTCAAGAAGACGAACTGATTCAGGCAGCGAGTTCAAAGAGCTTGTGCTAGCAGTAGTGGCCAGTAACTCGAACACTACATCAAGACAGGACTTTTGGGTTCCCTCACTACCGTCAAGATAGTTTTTATTATCTTTCTTGGAGACCAACAGGGATGTCTCACTATCTTGAACCTTATCTGCATTACTTCCTTTACCATTGGATAACGCGGTACTGTTCTCCAATATTTTGTCCGCATTCTAAAAGAGAAACAAGCAGACACATCACATGTTTACCATGTTGTATATGAAACTCATTTTGGTAAATGAGTTCAGTAGCAAAGTGGACAAGATAACAACATGAAACAAACATATATCTATGTACCATGGTCACTTTATGGTCTATATCATTCTAGTTTTTGTTGCCAACTCAAGATAGAGACACAGTTCAAATAATATTTGTTCAAGACAAAGCAGAATAGACAGAATAGAAGTGTGGGTAACTATAGAGCAATAACAACACTTGTAACGTGCAAGACATGAGAACATAACTGTTTATTCAATTGAAACTGAAATCAACATAGAGCAGGTTACACCAGCAAACCAGTTAAAGAGACAGGTTTAAAACATACCTATTGCACCATTGGAGTTTCAATTCCATCCTTCAAATTTGAAAATAGTTGGTATGAGTAAATACAGTAATGCAAGAGCAAAGGAGTATGAACCATAGCTACAAAACCTGACCTGAGAACAAATCTTCTTCTCCTTTAAGCATTGAGTTGGGATTTGGAGTGGTGGTCCTCGTGCTTTGGGCACTGCAGTTCCCTTACTAACTGTTTGTGTTTGGGTGCTCTGTGGTGGAGATGGTGCTGTGTCAACTGGAACTGGGTTACTATCTGCCGGGGTTGGGGTTAGAAGGGGTGTAGCTAGTTCTCTGTCCAACTGGGTAGGGGTACAATCTGCGAGAGTCTGGGTTATGTGTGGTGGATCTGGTCCTTGGGCAAGTACAACCATGGTTCTATATGCATCAACTGGTAGCACTATCTTTTCTGAAGACCGTTTGTTACTCCCTTAGATACTGCCATCACGCTCTCCAATTCAAATGGCTGATAAACAAGAAAAGTAATTGAAAGTATAGACATTGTATGATAGACAGGTGCAATGGATAGTGGGGAATAAAAGAGGGCATGAAATAATTCATATTTATGTTGTCTAACCAAAAAGGATAGCATGACACAATTTCACATATATGATGGCTAACTAAACATGATAGCATGACACAATTTCACATTATGATGGCTAACTAAAAAAGATGGAAAGACATAGTTCAAAATATGAGACTATGTAAACAGGATGACCTGACATAACTATATAATGTGTTTATTAAATAGGTTGGCATGCCATAATTCACATACATTCACGGATAGAATGCCATAATTTAAAATATGATGACTATAAACACTAAACAGGATGAGATGATATAACTATATGATGTCTTTATTAAATGGGTTGCCATGCCATAATTCAGATAGATGATTTGTATGTACTATGTAAAAATGATGGCATGATATAATTCAAATATATGATTTATATAGTAAGCAAGTAAGCAGATGGCAATCCATATATAATGTAAAAACTAAGCAATGCAAGACAACATGCATGACATGGGTAATATAACCCTGCCAAGTTTGAGCATAGACCTCAGGGGGAAAATAGGACTGGTCATCAGTCTCTGAATCCTCCTCCGAGGAGCTCTCTGTAACCAGCAAGATGTCTGCTTCAGCAGGTAGCATTGTCTACTCTGAATACCTTGTTTTCACTCCAGATACTTCTATCACCACTTCAAATGGCCGATGCACAGGAAGAGTAGTTGAATATACAAATGTTGTCGACAAATGGAAACACATAATACAAAAAAATGATAGCATGATATAATTCACATACATGATGATTGGCTAAATAGCATGGCATTGCATAATTCACATATATAATGCCTTTGCAACAAGATAGCATTGTATAATTCACATATATAATGTCTTGCAACAAGATGGCAATGCATAATTCACATATATCGTAATTAGACACTGAACAGGTGGCATTCACACAAAGCATGTCTAAACTAATCAAATGACATAGCAATGCGAGACACCAATCGCACGATATGAGCAACATAACCCTGCCAAGTTAGAGCATACACCTCGGAGGGGGGGGGGATATGACTGGTCATCTGTCTCTGAATCCTCCTCTGAGGAGCTATCCGTAACCAGCGAGATATGCGCTTCCTCAGATAGCATACTCTGCTCTGAAGACCTTGTTTTCACTCCAGAATTTGCCATCACCGTGTCAAATGGCTGATGCACAAGAAGAGCAGTTGAATGTACTAACATTGTTGACAAATGTAATATGTAATGAAAAAAAGGATGGCCTGATATAATTTACATATAAGATGACTGGCTAAGCAGGATGGCATTGCAAAATTCACATATATGATGCCTAGCTAAACAAGATGGCATTGCATAATTCACATAAATGATGAATAAACTAAACAGATGGCATTCGCACAAAGGATGTCTAAACTAAGCAGATGACATATTTGATGTATAAAGTAAGCAATGCAAGACACCATATGCATGATATAACCAACATCAGCATGCCAAGTTAGAGCGAAGACCTCAGGGGTAAATAGGAGTTGTCTTGTCCTTCTGAATCCCCCTCAGAACAGATATCTTCCTCTCGATTACAATCCAAAATGCATGGAGGGGGGCTGCCTTTGCGCCTACCATGGAGCAACGTCTGCATGAAATTTTATTGCCATGCAAGGCTCGTCTCTTTTGCTCTACATGTTCAGTTCCATTGTTTACAATAACTGTCATGCATAGGAATAAAACATAGTGAGATTATGTAAGGAGTGCATGCAGAAATCCAGAGTGATGGTAGCAACCTGTGGATAGACCCAAAACCAATAATAGCAGGCAGATAATGGCTTTAGTTAAAAAATACAGATAATGGCTTCTTTACTGTTTGTTTCCCACCCAACATGAAACTCATAGTAGACACCGGAGATTAACCGGATAGTAGATAGATACTATTGATAGCGGCCCTGATATGTACCCCACAACCATTTAAAAACTCAAGTTTGACCATTAGTTTGGAGCTGACTCAGAGTCTAATCGGTGAACAGGACGATAAAGTAGCATGTAATGTTAAGCGATGCATAACGTAAGCAGACACGAAAGAGTGCGACCTCTCTTGCGGACCCGTGTAGTCCTCGAGGCCATCTGCTTGGTTGATGATGGTAATGCAGTTTTCATGGCTGCCAGTGGCGAGCAAGAAGATCTGAGGCGGCGAAAGACAGTCTGGACACTGGATCCCTACTGTGCTGGACCCTTTTGTCGTTGGAGCAGCTAAGCTGGGGTGGACGACGGTGCAGTAGGAGCGGGACAAACCACGCAAGGTTTTCTTTGACAACTATCTATAAGAGAAGTAATTCTGTAAGGGCTCATTTGAATTGGAGGATTCCAACAATGCAGGGATATGAAATAGACATGAATGGGATAGGAATGCATGTGCAAAACAGAGAATTTAAAAACACATGATTTCTGCCAATCTGGGTGTTTGATTCACACCAATTGGAAGATCATAGGATGCAAAGAAGCATGGTGATATTAAGTCAAACCACAAGAAAATGTACAGTTATAATGCCATTATGCTACTATCTCTTAGTCTTGTGCTTCATGAATAGGAATTTGAAAAGGAGGACAAGTGAAAATTAAAATTCCTACGTTTTTTTTCTTTCAAGGAGACACTAAAGGAACAAATCCGTGTGCTCAGTGGACAATATATATAACATGTAGAGTAAAAAAGAGATGCAACAAGTGTACAACCTCCTTGGCGAAGCTGTGTCGATCTCAGCGTGATTGGGTTGGCCGGTGAGGATGCTCCGGCTGACTTTGCTGTTGGAGGAGGGGAAGAAGATCTTAGGCGTCTGGAGATGGAGCCCGAGGTACTGCTCCGCTGTGATGGAGGGTTTTGTCGTTGGAGCAGCTCCGGTGAGTTGTACGACGCCGAGGCTGAAGCAGGACAAGAGAGACAACGAACAATGTTAACCTGAGTGGAATTTTAATAGCATCTCCAATACATGACGTAAAATACATAACCACAAAGTGCTAGATGTAAAATACATCAGCCGCTCATCTCTTTATTTAACTGTCGAAACTGAACTTAACTGTCGAAACTAAACTTAACTGTCGAAACTGAACTTAACTGTCGAAACTGAATTTTGCTGTCGAAACTGAACGCACTAGCAAGATGAGGCTACACGTTAGTCGACTGACTTTTTCATCTCTGGTCAGTCGATTTTGCAGTCGTTGGATACGAAATCAAGGGCCTGCGGTTCATCTTCAACCTCCACCCCCCCTAAGCCACCAGCCACCACCGGCCAAATAGCAGCCCCCCGCCGCCCGTGGCCAGCGGTGCGCCGCCCCGCCCGCCCCAAAAATGCTCCCCACCGCCGGTCTGCCACCGCCCCTACCATCCCTCTAGGCCCCCCCGTGCCGACCTTTTTCTCCGGCGAACCCCACGCCACCGCCCCGCCAACGCCCCGCCACTGCCGGCTACCACCGCCCCCATCCT